>NW_027464633.1:602500-720000 GCF_043290135.1 Rhipicephalus microplus
TTAGGTTAGGTTACGTTAGGTTATGTTAGGTTAGGTTAGGTTACGTTAGGTTAGGTTAGGTCAGGTAAGGTTAGGTTACGTTAGAATAGGTTAAGTTAGGTTAGGTTACGTTAGGTTAGGTTAGGTTAGGTTAGGTTTGGTTAGGTTCGGTTAGGTTAGCTTAGGTTAGGTTAGGTTGGGTTGGGTTGGGTTAGGTTGGGTTAGGTTAGGTTAGGTTACGTTAGGTTAGGTTACGTTAGGTTAGGTTAGGTTAGGTAAGGTTAGGTTAGGTTAGGTTAGGTTAGGTTAGGTTAGGTTAGGTTAGGTTAGGTTAGGTTAGGTTAGGTTAGGTTAGGTTAGGATAATTTGGTTAGGTTAGGTAAGGTTAGGTTAGGTTAGGTTAGGTTAGGTCTGGTTGGGTTTTGTTGGGTTGGGTGGGGTTGGGTTAGGTTGGGTTAGGTTAGGTTAGGTTACGTTAGGTTAGGTTAGGTTAGGTTACGTTAGGTTATGTTAGGTTAGGTTAGGTTACGTTAGGTTAGGTTAGGTCAGGTAAGGTTAGGTTACGTTAGAATAGGTTAGGTTAGGTTAGGTTACGTTAGGTTAGGTTAGGTTAGGTTAGGTTTGGTTAGGTTCGGTTAGGTTAGCTTAGGTTAGGTTAGGTTGGGTTGGGTTAGGTTGGGTTAGGTTAGGTTAGGTTAGGTTGGCTTAGGTTAGTTTAGGTTAGGTTAGGTTAGGTTAGGTTGGGTTGGGTTGGGTTAGGTTAGGTTAGGTTAGGTGAGGTTAGGTAAGGTTAGGGTAGGCTAGGGTAGGTTAGGTTAGGTTAGGTTAGGTTACGTTAGGTTAAGGTATGAACCGTCGTAAATCCGCATTAAACAATGTCACTTAGTGAGATGCAGTGTTTTTCACCTTTACAAGTTGGGAACTGCAATATCTAATGTGAAAGCGCTTGAAACCGTCGTAATGTTGTAGAAAGCAATGTAAAGTAGCGAGTAAAACGTTTTCTAACGATAGAAGTGCGAAGGTTATGTTAGGTTGAGGTATGTTAGTTTAAGCTAGGTAGCGTCCTGAAACCACCAAAAATGACGTCATCTAACGAGATAGTGTTGTTTTATTGCGAGTACGAAACTGCGATAGGTAAAATGTTGTGAAAGCACACAAAACGGCATGAACAAGCCAAAAACTGCGTGTTGTACCGTTACAAGTGCGAAACTGCTATGTTGTGATATTCTCGTTAAAGCGCATGCAAGCATCGTGAAACTTTAAAGAATGATGTCATTTAGCGATATACAGCGTTCTGTACTGTAATAAGTTGGAGAAAAACTGTGAGGTCATGCGAATATCTTCAATGTGAACGTAACAGTGTAATAGAGCGCTTTTAGATACAAGTGCGATTGTTAGGTTAGGTTAAGATATGAACCGTCGTAAAACCGCATTAAACAATGTCACTTAGTGAGATGCAGTGTTTCTCACCATTACAAGTCGGGAACTGCGATATCTAATGTGAAAGCGCTTGCAACCGTCGTTAGGTTAGGTTAGGTAAGGTTAGGTTAGGTTTGGTTAGGTTAGGTTAGGTTAGGTTAGATTAGGTTAGGTTGGGTTGAGTGTGGTTAGGTTAGGTTAGGTTAGGTTAGGTTACGTTAGGTTACGTTAGGTTAGGTTACGTTAGGTTAGGTTAGGTTAGGTAAGGATAATTTGGTTAGGTTAGGTAAGGTTAGGTTAGGTTAGGTTAGGTCTGGTTGGGTTTTGTTGGGTTGGATTGGGTTGGGTTAGGTTGGGTTAGGTTCTGTTAGGTTACGTTAGGTTAGGTTAGGTTAGGTTACGTTAGGTTATGTTAGGTTAGGTTAGGCTAGGTTAGGTTAGGTTAGGTCAGGTAAGGTTAGGTTACGTTAGAATAGGTTAGGTTAGTTTAGGTTACGTTAGGTTAGGTTAGGTTAGGTTAGGTTTGGTTAGGTTAGGTTAGGTTAGCTTAGGTTAGGTTAGGTTGGGTTGGGTTGGGTTAGGTTGGGTTAGGTTAGGTTAGGTTAGGTTAGGTTTGCTTAGGTTAGTTTAGGTTAGGTTAGGTTAGGTTAGGTTAGGTTAGGTTAGGTTAGGTTAGGTTAAGGTATGAACCGTCGTAAAACCGCATTAAACAATGTCACTTAGTGATGCAGTGTTTTTCACCTTTACAAGTTGGGAACTGCGATATCTAATGTGAAAGCGCTTGAAACCGTCGTAATGTTGTAGAAAGCAATGTAAAGTAGCGAGTAAAACGTTTTCTAACGATAGAAGTGCGAAGGTAATGTTAGGTTGAGTTATGTTAGTTTAAGCTAGGTAGCGTCGTGAAACCACCAAAAACGACGTCATCTAACGAGATAGTGTTGTTTTATTGCGAGTACGAAACTGGGATAGGTAAAATGTTGTGAAAGCACACAAAACGGCATGAACAAGCCAAATACTGCGTGTTGTACCGTTACAAGTGCGAAACTGCTATGTTGTGATATTCTCGTTAAAGCGCATGCAAGCATCGTGCAACCTTAAAGAATGATGTCATTTAGCGAGAGACAGCGTTCTGTACTGTAATAAGTTGGTGAAAAACTGTGAGGTCATGCAAATATCGTAACTGTGAACGAAACAGTGTAATAGAGCATTTTGAGATACAAGCGCGAATGTTAGGTTAGGGTAAAATATGAACCGTCGTAAAACCGCATTAAACAATGTCACTTTGTGAGATGCAGTGTTTTTCACCATTACAAGTCGGGAACTGCGATATCTAATGTGAAAGCGCATGAAACCGTCGTAATGTGTTAGAGAGCATTGTAAAGTAGCGAGTAAAACGTTTTCTAACGATAGAAGTGCGAAGGTTATGTTAGGTTGAATTATGTTAGTTTAAGCTAGGTAGCGTCGTGAAACCACCAAAAAGGACGTCATCTAACGAGATATAATTGTTTTATTTCATGTACGAAACTGCATAGGTGAAATGTTGTGAAAGCACACAAAACGGCATGAACAAGCCAAATACTGCGTGTTGTACCGTTACAAGTGCGAAACTGCTAAGTTGTGATATTCTCGTTAAAGCGAATGCAAGCATCGTGAAACCTTAAAGAATGATGTCATTTAGCGATATACAGCGTTCTGTACTGTAATAAGTTGGAGAAAAACTGTGAGGTCATGCAAATATCATAAATAAGAACGAAACAAGTGTAATAGAGCGTTTTTAGATACAAGTGCGAACGTTAGGTTAGGTTAAGATATGAACCGTCGTAAAACCGCATGAAACAATGTCACTAAGTGAGATGCAGTGTTTTTCACAATTACAAGTCGGGAACTGCGATATATAATGTGAAAGCGCATGAAACCGTCGTTAGGTTTGGTTAGGTTAGGTTAGGTTAGGTTAGGTTTGGTTAGGTTAGGTTAGGTTAGGTTAGGTTAGGTTAGGTTAGATTAGGTTAGGTTGGGTTGAGTTGGGTTAGGTTAGGTTAGGTTAGGTTAGGTTGGGTTATGTTAGGTTACGTTAGGTTAGGTTAGGTTACGTTAGGTTACGTTAGGTTAGGTTAGGTTAGGTAAGGATAATTTGGTTAGGTTAGGTAAGGTTAGGTTAGGTTGGGTTAGGTTTTGTTGGGTTGGGTTGGGTTAGGTTGGGTTAGGTTAGGTTAGGTTACGTTGGGTTAGGTTAGGTTAGGTTAGGTTACGTTAGGTTAGGTTAGGTTAGGTTTGGTTAGGTTAGGTTAGGTTAGCTTAGGTTAGGTTAGGTTGGGTTGGGTTAGGTTGGGTTAGATTTGGTTAGGTTAGGTTAGGTTAGGTTGGGTTAGGTTAGGTTAGTTTAGGTTAGGTTAGGTTAGGTTAGGATGGGTTGGGTGGGGTTAGGTTAGGTTAGGTTAGGTAAGGTTAGGTTAGGTTAGGTTAGGTTAGGTTAGGTTAGGTTAGGTTAGGTTAGGTTAGGTTAGGTTAGGTTAGGTTAGGTTAGGTTAGGTTAGGTCTGGTTGGGATGGGTTGGGTTGGGTTAGGTTGGGTTAGGTTAGGTTACGTTAGGTTAGGTTAGGTTAGGTTAGGTTACGTTAGGTTATGTTAGGTTAGGTTAGGTTACGTTAGGTTAGGTTAGGTCAGGTAAGGTTAGGTTACGTTAGAATAGGTTAAGTTAGGTTAGGTTACGTTAGGTTAGGTTAGGTTAGGTTAGGTTTGGTTAGGTTCGGTTAGGTTAGCTTAGGTTAGGTTAGGTTGGGTTGGGTTGGGTTAGGTTGGGTTAGGTTAGGTTAGGTTACGTTAGGTTAGGTTACGTTAGGTTAGGTTAGGTTAGGTAAGGTTAGGTTAGGTTAGGTTAGGTTAGGTTAGGTTAGGTTAGGTTAGGTTAGGTTAGGTTAGGTTAGGTTAGGTTAGGTTAGGTTAGGTTAGGTAAGGATAATTTGGTTAGGTTAGGTAAGGTTAGGTTAGGTTAGGTTAGGTTAGGTCTGGTTGGGTTTTGTTGGGTTGGGTTGGGTTGGGTTAGGTTGGGTTAGGTTAGGTTAGGTTACGTTAGGTTAGGTTAGGTTAGGTTACGTTAGGTTATGTTAGGTTAGGTTAGGTTACGTTAGGTTAGGTTAGGTCAGGTAAGGTTAGGTTACGTTAGAATAGGTTAGGTTAGGTTAGGTTACGTTAGGTTAGGTTAGGTTAGGTTAGGTTTGGTTAGGTTCGGTTAGGTTAGCTTAGGTTAGGTTAGGTTGGGTTGGGTTAGGTTGGGTTAGGTTAGGTTAGGTTAGGTTGGCTTAGGTTAGTTTAGGTTAGGTTAGGTTAGGTTAGGTTGGGTTGGGTTGGGTTAGGTTAGGTTAGGTTAGGTGAGGTTAGGTAAGGTTAGGGTAGGCTAGGGTAGGTTAGGTTAGGTTAGGTTAGGTTACATTAGGTTAAGGTATGAACCGTCGTAAATCCGCATTAAACAATGTCACTTAGTGAGATGCAGTGTTTTTCACCTTTACAAGTTGGGAACTGCAATATCTAATGTGAAAGCGCTTGAAACCGTCGTAATGTTGTAGAAAGCAATGTAAAGTAGCGAGTAAAACGTTTTCTAACGATAGAAGTGCGAAGGTTATGTTAGGTTGAGTTATGTTAGTTTAAGCTAGGTAGCGTCCTGAAACCACCAAAAATGACGTCATCTAACGAGATAGTGTTGTTTTATTGCGAGTACGAAACTGCGATAGGTAAAATGTTGTGAAAGCACACAAAACGGCATGAACAAGCCAAAAACTGCGTGTTGTACCGTTACAAGTGCGAAACTGCTATGTTGTGATATTCTCGTTAAAGCGCATGCAAGCATCGTGAAACTTTAAAGAATGATGTCATTTAGCGATATACAGCGTTCTGTACTGTAATAAGTTGGAGAAAAACTGTGAGGTCATGCGAATATCTTCAATGTGAACGTAACAGTGTAATAGAGCGTTTTTAGATACAAGTGCGAACGTTAGGTTATGTTAAGATATGAACCGTCGTAAAACCGCATGAAACAATGTCACTAAGTGAGATGCAGTGTTTTTCACCATCACAAGTCGGGAAAAATATCTATTGTGAAAGCGCATGAAACTGTCGTAATGTTGTAGAGAGCATTGTAAAGTAGCGAATAAAACGTTTTCTAACGATAGAAGTGGGAAGGTTAGGTTAGTTTGAGCTACGTAGCGTCGTGAAACCACCAAAAACGATGTCATCTAACGAGATAGTGTTGTTTTATTGCGAGTACGAAACTGCGATAGGTGAAATATTGTGAAAGCACACAAAATGGCATGAACTAGCCAGATACTGCGTCTTGTGCCGTTACAAGTGCGAAACTGCTTTATTGTGATATTCTCGTTAAAGCGCATGCAAGTATCGTGAAACCTTAAAGAACGATGTCATTTAGCGAGATACAGCGTTCTGTACTGTAATAAGTTGGTGAGAAACTGTGAGGTCAAGCAAATATCGTAATTGTGAACGAAACAGTGTAATTGAGCGTATTTAGATACAAGTGCGAATGTTAGGTTAGGTTGAGATATCAACCGTCGTAAAACCGCATTAAACAATGTCACTTAGTGAGATGTAGTGTTTTTCAACATTACAAGTCGGGAACTACGATATCAAATGTGAAAGCACATGAAACCGTCGTAATCTTGAAAAAAACATTGTAAAGTTGCGAGTACAACGTTTTCTAACGATAGAAGTGCGAAGGTTAGGTTATGTTAGGTTAGTTTAAGCTAGGTAGCGTCGTGAAACCACCAAAAGCGACGTCATCTAACGAGATAGTGTTGTTTTATTGCGACTACGAAACTGCGATAGGTGAAATATTGTGAAAGCACACAAAACGGCATGAACAAGCCAGATACTGAGTGTTGTACCGTTACAAGTGCGAAACTGCTATAATGTGATATTCTCGTTAAAGCGCATGCAAGCATCGTGAAACCTTAAAGAACAATGTCATTTAGCGAGATACAGCGTTCTGTACTGCAATAAGTTGGTGAAAAACTGTGAGGTTATGCAAATATCGTAATTGTGAACGAAACAGTGTAATAGAGCGTTTTTAGATACAAGTGCGATTGTTAGGTTAGGTTAAGATATGAACCGTCGTAAAACCGCATT
Source organism: Rhipicephalus microplus (assembly GCF_043290135.1). Taxonomy (NCBI): domain Eukaryota; kingdom Metazoa; phylum Arthropoda; class Arachnida; order Ixodida; family Ixodidae; genus Rhipicephalus; species Rhipicephalus microplus. The sequence continues at coordinate 609,032 of NW_027464633.1, forward strand.
AAACAATGTCACTTAGTGAGATGCAGTGTTTCTCACCATTACAAGTCGGGAACTGCGACATCTATTGTGAAAGCGCTTGCAACCGTCGTTAGGTTAAGTTAGGTAAGGTTAGGTTAGGTTTGGTTAGGTTAGGTTAGGTTAGATTAGATTAGGTTGGGTTGAGTTGGGTTAGGTTAGGTTAGGTTAGGTTGGGTTAGGTTAGGTTAGGTTAGGTTAGGTTACGTTAGGTTAGGTTAGGTTAGGATAATTTGGTTAGGTTAGGTAAGGTTAGGTTAGGTTAGGTTAGGTCTGCTTGGGTTTTGTTGGGTTGGGTTGGGTTGGGTTAGGTTGGGTTAGGTTAGGTTAGGTTACGTTAGGTTAGGTTAGGTTACGTTAGGTTATGTTAGGTTAGGTTAGGTTACGTTAGGTTAGGTTAGGTCAGGTAAGGTTAGGTTACGTTAGAATAGGTTAGGTTAGGTTAGGTTACGTTAGGTTAGGTTAGGTTAGGTTAGGTTTGGTTAGGTTCGGTTAAATTAGCTTAGGTTAGGTTAGGTTGGGTTGGGTTGGGTTAGGTTGGGTTAGGTTAGGTTAGGTTAGGTTGGCTCAGGTTAGTTTAGGTTAGGTTAGGTTGGGTTGGGTTGGGTTAGGTTAGGTTAGGTTAGGTGAGGTTAGGTAAGGTTAGGGTAGGTTAGGTTAGGTTAGGTTAGGTTACGTTAGGTTAAGGTATGAACCGTTGTAAAACCGCATTAAACAATGTCACTTAGTGAGATGCAGTGTTTTTCACCTTTGCAAGTTAAGAACTGCGATATCTAATGTGAAAGCGCTTGAAACCGTCGTAATGTTGTAGAAAGCAATGTAAAGTAGCGAGTAAAACATTTTCTAACGATAGAAGTGCGAAGGTTATGTTAGGTTGAGTTATGTTAGTTTAAGCTAGGTAGCGCCGTGAAACCACCAAAAATGACGTCATCTAACGAGATAGTGTTTTTTATTGCGAGTATTAAACTGCGATAGGTAAAATGTTGTGAAAGCACACAAAACGGCATGAACAAGCCAAATACTGCGTGTTGTACCGTTACAAGTGCGAAACTGCTATGTTGTGATATTCTCGTTAAAGCGCATGCAAGCATCGTGAAACCTTAAAGAATGATGTCATTTAGCGAGAGACAGCGTTCTGTACTGTAATAAGTTGGTGAAAAACTGTGAGGTCATGCAAATATCGTAACTGTGAACGAAACAGTGTAATAGAGCGTTTTGAGATACAAGCGCGAATGTTAGGTTAGGTTAAAATATGAACCGTCGTAAAGGCGCATTAAACAATGTCACTTTGTGAGATGCAGTGTTTTTCACCATTACAAGTCGGGAACTGCGATATCTAATGTGAAAGCGCATGAAACCGTCGTAATGTTGTAGAGAGCGTTGTAAAGTAGCGAGTAAAACGTTTTCTAACGATAGAAGTGCGAAGGTTATGTTAGGTTGAATTATGTTAGTTTAAGCTAGGTAGCGTCGTGAAACCACCAAAAAGGACGTCATCTAACGAGATATAATTGTTTTATTTCATGTACGAAACTGCAATAGGTGAAATGTTGTCAAAGCACACAAAACGGCATGAACAAGCCAAATACTGCGTGTTGTACCGTTACAAGTGCGAAACTGCTAAGTTGTGATATTCTCGTTAAAGCGCATGCAAGCATCGTGAAACCTTAAAGAATGATGTCATTTAGCGATATACAGCGTTGTGTACTGTAATAAGTTGGAGAAAAACTGTGAGGTCATGCAAATATCTTAAATGTGAACGAAACAGTGTAATAGAGCGTTTTTAGATACAAGTGCGAACGTTAGGTTAGGTTAAGATATGAACCGTCGTAAAACCGCATGAAACAATGTCACTAAGTGAGATGCAGTGTTTTTCACCATCACAAGTCGGGAACTGCGACATCTATTGTGAAAGCGCTTGCAACCGTCGTTAGGTTAGGTTAGGTTAGGTAAGGTTAGGTTAGGTTTGGTTAGGTTAGGTTAGGTTAGATTAGATTAGGTTGGGTTGAGTTGGGTTAGGTTAGGTTAGGTTAGGTTGGGTTAGGTTAGGTTAGGTTAGGTTAGGTTACGTTAGGTTAGGTTAGGTAAGGATAATTTGGTTAGGTTAGGTAAGGTTAGGTTAGGTTAGGTTAGGTCTGCTTGGGTTTTGTTGGGTTGGGTTGGGTTGGGTTAGGTTGGGTTAGGTTAGGTTAGGTTACGTTAGGTTAGGTTAGGTTACGTTAGGTTATGTTAGGTTAGGTTAGGTTACGTTAGGTTAGGTTAGGTCAGCTAAGGTTAGGTTACGTTAGAATAGGTTAGGTTAGGTTAGGTTACGTTAGGTTAGGTTAGGTTAGGTTAGGTTTGGTTAGTTTCGGTTAGGTTAGCTTAGGTTAGGTTAGGTTGGGTTGGGTTGGGTTAGGTTGGGTTAGGTTAGGTTAGGTTAGGTTGGCTCAGGTTAGTTTAGGTTAGGTTAAGTTAGGTTAGGTTGGGTTGGGTTGGGTTAGGTTAGGTTAGGTTAGGTGAGGTTAGGTAAGGTTAGGGTAGGTTAGGTTAGGTTAGGTTACGTTAGGTTAAGGTATGAACCGTTGTAAAACCGCATTAAACAATGTCACTTAGTGAGATGCAGTGTTTTTCACCTTTACAAGTTAAGAACTGCGATATCTAATGTGAAAGCGCTTGAAACCGTCGTAATGTTGTAGAAAGCAATGTAAAGTAGCGAGTAAAACATTTTCTAACGATAGAAGTGCGAAGGTTATGTTAGGTTGAGTTATGTTAGTTTAAGCTAGGTAGCGCCGTGAAACCACCAAAAATGACGTCATCTAACGAGATAGTGTTTTTTATTGCGAGTACGAAACTGCGATAGGTAAAATGTTGTGAAAGCACACAAAACGGCATGAACAAGCCAAATACTGCGTGTTGTACCGTTACAAGTGCGAAACTGCTATGTTGTGATATTCTCGTTAAAGCGCATGCAAGCATCGTGAAACCTTAAAGAACAATGTCATTTAGCGAGATACAGCGTTCTGTACTGCAATAAGTTGGTGAAAAACTGTGAGGTTATGCAAATATCGTAATTGTGAACGAAACAGTGTAATAGAGCGTTTTTAGATACAAGTGCGAGTGTTAGGTTAGGTTAAGGTATGAACCGTCGTAAAACCGCATTAAACAATGTCACTTAGTGAGATGCAGTGTTTCTCACCATTACAAGTCGGGAGCTGCGATATCTAATGTAAAAGCGCTTGCAACCGTCGTTAGGTTAGGTTAGGTAAGGTTAGGTTAGGTTTGGTTAGGTTAGGTTAGGTTAGGTTAGGTTAGATTAGGTTAGGTTGCGTTGAGTTGGGTTAGGTTAGGTTAGGTTGGGTTAGGTTAGGTTAGGTTAGGTTAGGTTACGTTAGGTTAGGTTAGGTTACGTTTGGTTACGTTAGGTTAGGTTAGGTAAGGATAATTTGGTTAGGTTAGGTAAGGTTAGGTTAGGTTAGGTTAGGTCTGGTTGGGTTTTGTTGGGTTGGGTTGGGTTGGGTTAGGTTGGGTTAGGTTAGGTTAGGTTACGTTAGGTTAGGTTAGGTTACGTTAGGTTATGTTAGGTTAGGTTACGTTAGGTTCGGTTAGGTCAGGTAAGGTTAGGTTACGTTAGAATAGGTTAGGTTAGGTTAGGTTACGTTAGGTTAGGTTAGGTTAGATTTGGTTAGGTTCGGTTAGGTTAGCTTAGGTTAGGTTAGGTTGGGTTGGGTTGGGTTAGGTTGGGTTAGGTTAGGTTAGGTTAGGTTGGCTCAGGTTAGTTTAGGTTAGGTTAGGTTAGGTTAGGTTGGGTTGGGTTGGGTTAGGTTAGGTTAGGTTAGGTGAGGTTAGGTAAGGTTAGGGTAGGTTAGGTTAGGTTAGGTTACGTTAGGTTAAGGTATGAACCGTCGTAAAACCGCATTAAACAATGTCACTTAGTGAGATGCAGTGTTTTTCACCTTTACAAGTTGGGAACTGCGATATCTAATGTGAAAGCGCTTGAAACCGTCGTAATGTTGTAGAAAGCAATGTAAAGTAGCGAGTAAAACATTTTCTAACGATAGAAGTGCGAAGGTTATGTTAGGTTGAGTTATGTTAGTTTAAGCTAGGTAGCGCCGTGAAACCACCAAAAATGACGTCATCTAACGAGATAGTGTTTTTTATTGCGAGTACGAAACTGCGATAGGTAAAATGTTGTGAAAGCACACAAAACGGCATGAACAAGCCAAATACTGCGTGTTGTACCGTTACAAGTGCGAAACTGCTATGTTGTGATATTCTCGTTAAAGCGCATGCAAGCATCGTGAAACCTTAAAGAACAATGTCATTTAGCGAGATACAGCGTTCTGTACTGCAATAAGTTGGTGAAAAACTGTGAGGTTATGCAAATATCGTAATTGTGAACGAAACAGTGTAATAGAGCGTTTTTAGATACAAGTGCGAGTGTTAGGTTAGGTTAAGGTATGAACCGTCGTAAAACCGCATTAAACAATGTCACTTAGTGAGATGCAGTGTTTCTCACCATTACAAGTCGGGAGCTGCGATATCTAATGTAAAAGCGCTTGCAACCGTCGTTAGGTTAGGTTAGGTAAGGTTAGGTTAGGTTTGGTTAGGTTAGGTTAGGTTAGGTTAGGTTAGATTAGGTTAGGTTGCGTTGAGTTGGGTTAGGTTAGGTTAGGTTGGGTTAGGTTAGGTTAGGTTAGGTTAGGTTACGTTAGGTTAGGTTAGGTTACGTTTGGTTACGTTAGGTTAGGTTAGGTAAGGATAATTTGGTTAGGTTAGGTAAGGTTAGGTTAGGTTAGGTTAGGTCTGGTTGGGTTTTGTTGGGTTGGGTTGGGTTGGGTTAGGTTGGGTTAGGTTAGGTTAGGTTACGTTAGGTTAGGTTAGGTTACGTTAGGTTATGTTAGGTTAGGTTACGTTAGGTTCGGTTAGGTCAGGTAAGGTTAGGTTACGTTAGAATAGGTTAGGTTAGGTTAGGTTACGTTAGGTTAGGTTAGGTTAGGTTTGGTTAGGTTCGGTTAGGTTAGCTTAGGTTAGGTTAGGTTGGGTTGGGTTGGGTTAGGTTGGGTTAGGTTAGGTTGGCTCAGGTTAGTTTAGTTTAGGTTAGGTTAGGTTAGGTTGGGTTGGGTTGGGTTAGGTTAGGTTAGGTTAGGTGAGGTTAGGTAAGGTTAGGGTAGGTTAGGTTAGGTTAGGTTACGTTAGGTTAAGGTATGAACCGTCGTAAAACCGCATTAAACAATGTCACTTAGTGAGATGCAGTGTTTTTCACCTTTACAAGTTGGGAACTGCGATATCTAATGTGAAAGCGCTTGAAACCGTCGTAATGTTGTAGAAAGCAATGTAAAGTAGCGAGTAAAACGTTTTCTAACGATAGAAGTGCGAAGGTTATGTTAGGATGAGTTATGTTAGTTTAAGCTAGGTAGCGCCGTGAAACCACCAAAAATGACGTCATCTAACGAGATAGTGTTTTTTATTGCGAGTACCAAACTGCGATAGGTAAAATGTTGTGAAAGCACACAAAACGGCATGAACAAGCCAAATACTGCGTGTTGTACCGTTACAAGTGCGAAACTGCTATGTTGTGATATTCTCGTTAAAGCGCATGCAAGCATCGTGAAACCTTAAAGAATGATGTCATTTAGCGATATACAGCGTTCTGTACAGTAATAAGTTGGAGAAAAACTGTGAGGTCATGCAAATATTTTCAATGTGAACGTAACAGTGTAATAGAGCGTTTTTAGATACAAGTGCGATTGTTAGGTTAGGTTAAGATATGAACCGTCGTAAAACCGCATTAAACAACGTCACTTAGTGAGATGCAGTGTTTCTCACCATTACAAGTCGGGAACTGCGATATCTAATGTGAAAGCGCTTGCAACCGTCGTTAGGTTAGGTTAGGTAAGGTTAGGTTAGGTTTGGTTACGTTAGGTTAGGTTAGGTTAGATTAGGTTAGGTTGGGTTGAGTTGGGTTAGGTTAGGTTAGGTTAGGTTAGGTTGGGTTAGGTTAGGTTAGGTTACGTTAGGTTAGGTTAGGTTACGTTAGGTTACGTTAGGTTAGGTGACGTTAGGTTAGGTAAGGATAATTTGGTTAGGTTAGGTAAGGTTAGGTCAGGTTAGGTTAGGTCCGGTTGGGTTTTGTTAGGTTGGGTTGGGTTGGGTTAGATTGGGTTAGGTTAGGTTAGGTTACGTTAGGTTAGGTTAGGTTAGGTTACGTTAGGTTATGTTAGGTTAGGTTAGGTTACGTTAGGTTAGGTTAGGTCAGGTAAGGTTAGGTTACGTTAGAATAGGTTAGGTTAGGTTACGTTAGGTTAGGTTAGGTTAGGTTTGGTTAGGTTAGGTTAGGTTAGCTTAGGTTAGGTTAGGTTGGGTTGGGTTGGGTTAGGTTGGGTTAGGTTAGGTTAGGTTAGGTTGGCTTAGGTTAGTTTAGGTTAGGTTAGGTTAGGTTGGGTTGGGTTGGGTTAGGTTAGGTTAGTTTAGGTTAGGTTAGGTTAGGTGAGGTTAGGTAAGGTTAGGGTAGGTTAGGTTAGGTTAGGTTACGTTAGGTTACGTTAGGTTAGGTTACGTTAGGTTAGGTAAGGATAATTTGGTTAGGTTAGGTAAGGTTAGGTTAGGTTAGGTTAGGTCTGGTTGGGTTTTGTTGGGTTGGGTTGGGTTGGGTTAGGTTGGGTTAGGTTAGGTTAGGTTACGTTAGGTTAGGTTAGGTTACGTTAGGTTATGTTAGGTTAGGTTAGGTTACGTTAGGTTAGGTTAGGTCAGGTAAGGTTAGGTTACGTTAGAATAGGTTAGGTTAGGTTAGGTTACGTTAGGTTAGGTTAGGTTAGGTTAGGTTTGGTTAGGTTCGGTCAGGTTAGCTTAGGTTAGGTTAGGTTGGGTTGGGTTGGGTTAGGTTGGGTTAGGTTAGGTTAGGTTAGGTTAGGTTGGCTTAGGTTAGTTTAGGTTAGGTTAGGTTAGGTTAGGTTGGGTTGGGTAGGGTTAGGTTAGGTTAGGTTAGGTGAGGTTAGGTAAGGTTAGGGTAGGTTAGGTTAGGTTAGGTTACGTTACGTTAGGTTAAGGTATGAACCGTCGTAAAACCGCATTAAACAATGTCACTAAGTGAGATGCAGTGTCTTTCACCTTTACAAGTTGGGAACTGCGATATCTAATGTGAAAGCGCTTGAAACCGTCGTAATGTTGTAGAAAGCAATGTAAAGTAGCGAGTAAAACGTTTTCTAACGATAGAAGTGCGAAGGTTATGTTAGGTTGAGTTATGTTAGTTTAAGCTAGGTAGCGCCGTGAAACCACCAAAAATGACGTCATCTAACGAGATAGTGTTTTTTATTGCGAGTACGAAACTGCGATAGGTAAAATGTTGTGAAAGCACACAAAACGGCTCGAACAAGCCAAATACTGCGTGTTGTACCGTTACAAGTGCGAAACTGCTATGTTGTGATATTCTCGTTAAAGCGCATGCAAGCATCGTGAAACCTTAAAGAATGATGTCATTTAGCGAGAGACAGCGTTCTGTACTGTAATAAGTTGGTGAAAAACTGTGAGGTCATGCAAATATCTTCAATGTGAACGTAACAGTTTAATAAAGCGTTTTTAGATACAAGTGCGAATATTAGGTTAGGTCAAGATATGAACCGTCATAAAACCGCATTAAACAATGTCACTTAGTCAGATGCAGTGTTTTTCACCCATTACAACTCGGGAACCGCGATATCTAATGTGAAAGCGCATGAAACCGTCGTAATGTTGTAGAGAGCATTGTAAAGTAGCGAGTAAAACGTTTTCTAACGATAGAAGTGCGAAGGATATGTTAGGTTGAGTTATGTTAGTTTAAGCTAGGTAGCGTCGTGAAACCACCGAAAACGAGGTCATCTAACGAGATAGTGTTGTTTTATTGCGAGTACGAAACTGCGATAAATGAAATGTTGTGAAAGCTCACAAAACGGCATGAACAAGCCAAATACTGCGTGTTGTACCGTTACAAGTGCGAAACTGCTATGTTGTGATATTCTCGTTAAAGCGCATGCAAGCATCGTGAAACCTTAAAGAATGATGTCATTTAGCGAGAGACAGCGTTCTGTACTAAGTTGGTGAAAAACTGTGAGGTCATGCAAATATCGTAATTGTGAACGAAACAGTGTAATAGAGCGTATTTAGATACAAGTGCGAATGTTAGGTTAGGTTGAGATATCAACCGTCGTAAAACTGCATTAAACAATGTCACTTAGTGAGATGTAGTGTTTTTCATTATTACAAGTCGGGAACTACGATATCAAATGTGAAAGCGCATGAAACCGTCGTAATCTTGAAAAAAAACATTGTAAAGTTGCGAGTGTAACGTTTTCTAACGATAGAAGTGCGAAGGTTAGGTTAGGTTAGGCTAGTTTAAGCTAGGTAGCGTCGTGAAACCACCACAAACCACGTTGTCTAACGAGATAGTGTTGTTTTATTGCGACTACGAAACTGCGATAGGTGAAATATTGTGAAAGCACACAAAACGGCATGAACAAGCCAGATACTGCGTGTTGTACCGTTACAAGTGCGAAACTGCTATAATGTGATATTCTCGTTAAAGCGCATGCAAGCATCGTGAAACCTTAAAGAACAATGTCATTTAGCGAGATACAGCGTTCTGTACTGCAATAAGTTGGTGAAAAACTGTGAGGTTATGATAATATCGTAATTGTGAACGAAACAGTGTAATAGAGCGTTTTTAGATACAAGTGCGATTGTTAGGTTAGGTTAAGACATGAACCGTCGTAAAACCGCATTAAACAATGTCACTTAGTGAGATGCAGTGTTTCTCACCATTACAAGTCGGGAACTGCGATATCTAATGTGAAAGCGCTTGCAACCGTCGTTAGGTTAGGTTAGGTAAGGTTAGGTTAGGTTTGGTTAGGTTTGGTTAGGTTAGGTTAGATTAGGTTAGGTTGGGTTGAGTTGGGTTAGGTTAGGTTAGGTTAGGTTACGTTAGGTTAGGTTAGGTTACGTTAGGTTACGTTAGGTTAGGTTACGTTAGGTTAGGTTAGGTTAGGTAAGGATAATTTGGTTAGGTTAGGTAAGGTTAGGTTAGGTTAGGTCTGGTTGGGTTGGGTTGGGTTGGGTTAGGTTGGGTTAGGTTAGGTTAGGTTACGTTAGGTTAGGTTAGGTTAGGTTACGTTAGGTTATGTTAGGTTAGGTTAGGTTACGTTAGGTTAGGTTAGGTCAGGTAAGGTTAGGTTACGTTAGAATAGGTTAAGTTAGGTTAGGTACGTTAGGTTAGGTTAGGTTAGGTTAGGTTTGGTTAGGTTCGGTTAGGTTAGCTTAGGTTAGGTTAGGTTGGGTTGGGTTGGGTTAGGTTGGGTTAGGTTAGGTTAGGTTACGTTAGGTTAGGTTACGTTAGGTTAGGTTAGGTTAGGTTAGGTAAGGATAATTTGGTTAGGTTAGGTAAGGTTAGGTTAGGTTAGGTTAGGTTAGGTCTGGTTGGGTTTTGTTAGGTTGGGTTGGGTTGGGTTAGGTTGGGTTAGGTTAGGTTAGGTTACGTTAGGTTAGGTTAGGTTAGGTTACGTCAGGTTATGTTAGGTTAGGTTAGGTTACGTTAGGTTAGGTTAGGTCAGGTAAGGTTAGGTTACGTTAGAATAGGTTAGGTTAGGTTAGGTTACGTTAGGTTAGGTTAGGTTAGGTTTGGTTAGGTTCGGTTAGGTTAGCTTAGGTTAGGTTAGGTTGGGTTGGGTTAGGTTGGGTTAGGTTAGGTTAGGTTAGGTTGGCTTAGGTTAGTTTAGGTTAGGTTAGGTTAGGTTAGGTTGGGTTGGGTTGGGTTAGGTTAGGTTAGGTTAGGTGAGGTTAGGTAAGGTTAGGGTAGGCTAGGGTAGGTTAGGTTAGGTTAGGTTAGGTTACGTTAGGTTAAGGTATGAACCGTCGTAAAACCGCATTAAACAATGTCACTTAGTGAGATGCAGTGTTTTTCACCTTTACAAGTTGGGAACTGCAATATCTAATGTGAAAGCGCTTGAAACCGTCGTAATGTTGTAGAAAGCAATGTAAAGTAGCGAGTAAAACGTTTTCTAACGATAGAAGTGCGAAGGTTATGTTAGGTTGAGTTATGTTAGTTTAAGCTAGGTAGCGTCCTGAAACCACCAAAAATGACGTCATCTAACGAGATAGTGTTGTTTTATTGCGAGTACGAAACTGCGATAGGTAAAATGTTGTGAAAGCACACAAAACGGCATGAACAAGCCAAAAACTGCGTGTTGTACCGTTACAAGTGCGAAACTGCTATGTTGTGATATTCTCGTTAAAGCGCATGCAAGCATCGTGAAACTTTAAAGAATGATGTCATTTAGCGATATACAGCGTTCTGTACTGTAATAAGTTGGAGAAAAACTGTGAGGTCATGCGAATATCTTCAATGTGAACGTAACAGTGTAATAGAGCGCTTTTAGATACAAGTGCGATTGTTAGGTTAGGTTAAGATATGAACCATCGTAAAACCGCATTAAACAATGTCACTTAGTGAGATGCAGTGTTTCTCACCATTACAAGTCGGGAACTGCGATATCTAATGTGAAAGCGCTTGCAACCGTCGTTAGGTTAGGTTAGGTAAGGTTAGGTTAGGTTTGGTTAGGTTAGGTTAGGTTAGGTTAGATTAGGTTAGGTTGGGTTGAGTGTGGTTAGGTTAGGTTAGGTTAGGTTAGGTTAGGTTACGTTAGGTTACGTTAGGTTAGGTTACGTTAGGTTAGGTTAGGTTAGGTAAGGATAATTTGGTTAGGTTAGGTAAGGTTAGGTTAGGTTAGGTTAGGTCTGGTTGGGTTTTGTTGGGTTGGATTGGGTTGGGTTAGGTTGGGTTAGGTTCTGTTAGGTTACGTTAGGTTAGGTTAGGTTAGGTTAGGTTACGTTAGGTTATGTTAGGTTAGGTTAGGCTAGGTTAGGTTAGGTTAGGTCAGGTAAGGTTAGGTTACGTTAGAATAGGTTAGGTTAGATTAGGTTACGTTAGGTTAGGTTAGGTTAGGTTAGGTTTGGTTAGGTTAGGTTAGGTTAGCTTAGGTTAGGTTAGGTTGGGTTGGGTTGGGTTAGGTTGGGTTAGGTTAGGTTAGGTTAGGTTAGGTTTGCTTAGGTTAGTTTAGGTTAGGTTAGGTTAAGTTGGGTTGGGTTGGGTTAGGTTAGGTTAGGTTAGGTAAAGTTAGGTTAGGTTAGGTTAGGTTAGGTTACGTTAGGTTAAGGTATGAACCGTCGTAAAACCGCATTAAACAATGTCACTTAGTGAGATGCAGTGTTTTTCACCTTTACAAGTTGGGAACTGCGATATCTAATGTGAAAGCGCTTGAAACCGTCGTAATGTTGTAGAAAGCAATGTAAAGTAGCGAGTAAAACGTTTTCTAACGATAGAAGTGCGAAGGTAATGTTAGGTTGAGTTATGTTAGTTTAAGCTAGGTAGCGTCGTGAAACCACCAAAAACGACGTCATCTAACGAGATAGTGTTGTTTTATTGCGAGTACGAAACTGCGATAGGTAAAATGTTGTGAAAGCACACAAAACGGCATGATCAAGCCAAATACTGCGTCTTGTACCGTTACAAGTGCGAAACTGCTATGTTGTGATATTCTCGTTAAAGCGCATGCAAGCATCGTGAAACCTTAAAGAATGATGTCATTTAGCGAGAGACAGCGTTCTGTACCGTAATAAGTTGGTGAAAAACTGTGAGGTCATGCAAATATCGTAACTGTGAACGAAACAGTGTAATAGAGCGTTTTGAGATACAAGTGCGAACGTTAGGTTAGGTTAAGATATGAACCGTCGTAAAACCGCATGAAACAATGTCACTAAGTGAGATGCAGTGTTTTTCACCATTACAAGTCGGGAACTGCGATATCTAATGTGAAAGCGCATGAAACCGTCGTAATGTTGTAGAGAGCATTGTAAAGTAGCGAGTAAAACGTTTTCTAACGATAGAAGTGCGAAGGTTATGTTAGGTTGAATTATGTTAGTTTAAGCTAGGTAGCGTCGTGAAACCACCAAAAAGGACGTCATCTAACGAGATATAATTGTTTTATTTCATGTACGAAACTGCAATAGGTGAAATGTTGTGAAAGCACACAAAACGGCATGAACAAGCCAAATACTGCGTGTTGTACCGTTACAAGTGCGAAACTGCTAAGTTGTGATATTCTCGTTAAAGCGCATGCAAGCATCGTGAAACCTTAAAGAATGATGTCATTTAGCGATATACAGCGTTCTGTACTGTAATAAGTTGGAGAAAACTGTGAGGTCATGCAAATATCTTAAATGTGAACGAAACAGTGTAATAGAGCGTTTTTAGATACAAGTGCGAACGTTAGGTTATGTTAAGATATGAACCGTCGTAAAACCGCATGAAACAATGTCACTAAGTGAGATGCAGTGTTTTTCACCATCACAAGTCGGGAAAAATATCTATTGTGAAAGCGCATGAAACTGTCGTAATGTTGTAGAGAGCATTGTAAAGTAGCGAATAAAACGTTTTCTAACGATAGAAGTGGGAAGGTTAGGTTAGTTTGAGCTACGTAGCGTCGTGAAACCACCAAAAACGATGTCATCTAACGAGATAGTGTTGTTTTATTGCGAGTACGAAACTGCGATAGGTGAAATATTGTGAAAGCACACAAAATGGCATGAACTAGCCAGATACTGCGTCTTGTGCCGTTACAAGTGCGAAACTGCTTTATTGTGATATTCTCGTTAAAGCGCATGCAAGTATCGTGAAACCTTAAAGAACGATGTCATTTAGCGAGATACAGCGTTCTGTACTGTAATAAGTTGGTGAGAAACTGTGAGGTCAAGCAAATATCGTAATTGTGAACGAAACAGTGTAATTGAGCGTATTTAGATACAAGTGCGAATGTTAGGTTAGGTTGAGATATCAACCGTCGTAAAACCGCATTAAACAATGTCACTTAGTGAGATGTAGTGTTTTTCAACATTACAAGTCGGGAACTACGATATCAAATGTGAAAGCACATGAAACCGTCGTAATCTTGAAAAAAACATTGTAAAGTTGCGAGTACAACGTTTTCTAACGATAGAAGTGCGAAGGTTAGGTTATGTTAGGTTAGTTTAAGCTAGGTAGCGTCGTGAAACCACCAAAAGCGACGTCATCTAACGAGATAGTGTTGTTTTATTGCGACTACGAAACTGCGATAGGTGAAATATTGTGAAAGCACACAAAACGGCATGAACAAGCCAGATACTGAGTGTTGTACCGTTACAAGTGCGAAACTGCTATAATGTGATATTCTCGTTAAAGCGCATGCAAGCATCGTGAAACCTTAAAGAACAATGTCATTTAGCGAGATACAGCGTTCTGTACTGCAATAAGTTGGTGAAAAACTGTGAGGTTATGCAAATATCGTAATTGTGAACGAAACAGTGTAATAGAGCGTTTTTAGATACAAGTGCGATTGTTAGGTTAGGTTAAGATATGAACCGTCGTAAAACCGCATTAAACAATGTCACTTAGTGAGATGCAGTGTTTCTCACCATTACAAGTCGGGAACTGCGACATCTATTGTGAAAGCGCTTGCAACCGTCGTTAGGTTAAGTTAGGTAAGGTTAGGTTAGGTTTGGTTAGGTTAGGTTAGGTTAGATTAGATTAGGTTGCGTTGAGTTGGGTTAGGTTAGGTTAGGTTAGGTTGGGTTAGGTTAGGTTAGGTTAGGTTAGGTTCCGTTAGGTTAGGTTAGGTTAGGATAATTTGGTTAGGTTAGGTAAGGTTAGGTTAGGTTAGGTTAGGTCTGCTTGGGTTTTGTTGGGTTGGGTTGGGTTGGGTTAGGTTGGGTTAGGTTAGGTTAGGTTACGTTAGGTTAGGTTAGGTTACGTTAGGTTATGTTAGGTTAGGTTAGGTTACGTTAGGTTAGGTTAGGTCAGGTAAGGTTAGGTTACGTTAGAATAGGTTAGGTTAGGTTAGGTTACGTTAGGTTAGGTTAGGTTAGGTTAGGTTTGGTTAGGTTCGGTTAAATTAGCTTAGGTTAGGTTAGGTTGGGTTGGGTTGGGTTAGGTTGGGTTAGGTTAGGTTAGGTTAGGTTGGCTCAGGTTAGTTTAGGTTAGGTTAGGTTGGGTTGGGTTGGGTTAGGTTAGGTTAGGTTAGGTGAGGTTAGGTAAGGTTAGGGTAGGTTAGGTTAGGTTAGGTTAGGTTACGTTAGGTTAAGGTATGAACCGTTGTAAAACCGCATTAAACAATGTCACTTAGTGAGATGCAGTGTTTTTCACATTTACAAGTTAAGAACTGCGATATCTAATGTGAAAGCGCTTGAAACCGTCGTAATGTTGTAGAAAGCAATGTAAAGTAGCGAGTAAAACATTTTCTAACGATAGAAGTGCGAAGGTTATGTTAGGTTGAGTTATGTTAGTTTAAGCTAGGTAGCGCCGTGAAACCACCAAAAATGACGTCATCTAACGAGATAGTGTTTTTTATTGCGAGTATTAAACTGCGATAGGTAAAATGTTGTGAAAGCACACAAAACGGCATGAACAAGCCAAATACTGCGTGTTGTACCGTTACAAGTGCGAAACTGCTATGTTGTGATATTCTCGTTAAAGCGCGTGCAAGCATCGTGAAACCTTAAAGAATGATGTCATTTAGCGAGAGACAGCGTTCTGTACTGTAATAAGTTGGTGAAAAACTGTGAGGTCATGCAAATATCGTAACTGTGAACGAAACAGTGTAATAGAGCGTTTTGAGATACAAGCGCGAATGTTAGGTTAGGTTAAAATATGAACCGTCGTAAAGGCGCATTAAACAATGTCACTTTGTGAGATGCAGTGTTTTTCACCATTACAAGTCGGGAACTGCGATATCTAATGTGAAAGCGCATGAAACCGTCGTAATGTTGTAGAGAGCGTTGTAAAGTAGCGAGTAAAACGTTTTCTAACGATAGAAGTGCGAAGGTTATGTTAGGTTGAATTATGTTAGTTTAAGCTAGGTAGCGTCGTGAAACCACCAAAAAGGACGTCATCTAACGAGATATAATTGTTTTATTTCATGTACGAAACTGCAATAGGTGAAATGTTGTCAAAGCACACAAAACGGCATGAACAAGCCAAATACTGCGTGTTGTACCGTTACAAGTGCGAAACTGCTAAGTTGTGATATTCTCGTTAAAGCGCATGCAAGCATCGTGAAACCTTAAAGAATGATGTCATTTAGCGATATACAGCGTTCTGTACTGTAATAAGTTGGAGAAAAACTGTGAGGTCATGCAAATATCTTAAATGTGAACGAAACAGTGTAATAGAGCGTTTTTAGATACAAGTGCGAACGTTAGGTTAGGTTAAGATATGAACCGTCGTAAAACCGCATGAAACAATGTCACTAAGTGAGATGCAGTGTTTTTCACCATCACAAGTCGGGAGCAAATATCTATTGTGAAAGCGCATGAGACTGTCGTAATGTTGTAGAGAGCATTGTAAACTAGCGAATAAAACGTTTTCTAACGATAGAAGTGTGAAGGTTAGGTTAGTTTGAGCTACGTAGCGTCGTGAAACCACCAAAAACGATGTCATCTAACGAGATAGTGTTGTTTTATTGCGAGTACGAAACTGCGATAGGTGAAATATTGTGAAAGCACACAAAATGGCATGAACTAGCCAGATACTGCGTCTTGTGCCGTTACAAGTGCGAAACTGCTTTATTGTGATATTCTCGTTAAAGCGCATGCAAGTATCGTGAAACCTTAAAGAACGATGTCATTTAGCGAGATACAGCGTTCTGTACTGTAATAAGTTGGTGAGAAACTGTGAGGTCAAGCAAATATCGTAATTGTGAACGAAACAGTGTAATTGAGCGTATTTAGATACAAGTGCGAATGTTAGGTTAGGTTGAGATATCAACCGTCGTAAAATCGCATTAAACAATGTCACTTAGTGAGATGTAGTGTTTTTCAACATTACAAGTCGGGAATTCGATATCAAATGTGAAACGCATGAAACCGTCGTAATCTTGAAAAAAACATTGTAAAGTTGCGAGTAAAACGTTTTCTAACGATAGAAGTGCGATGGTTAGGTTAGGTTAGGTTAGTTTAAGCTAGGTAGCGTCGTGAAACCACCAAAAACGACGTCATCTAACGAGATAGTGTTGTTTTATTGCGACTACGAAACTGCGATAGGTGAAATATTGTGAAATCACACAAAACGGCATGAACAAGCCAGATACTGCGTGTTGTACCGTTACAAGTGCGAAACTGCTATAATGTGATATTTTCGTTAAAGCGCATGCAAGCATCGTGAAACCTTAAAGAATGATGTCATTTAGCGATAAACAGCGTTCTGTACTGTAATAAGTTGGAGAAAAACTGTGAGGTCATGCAAATATCTTCAATGTGAACGTAACAGTGTAATAGAGCGTTTTTAGATACAAGTGCGACTGTTAGGTTAGGTTAAGATATGAACCGTCGTAAAACCGCATTAAACAATGTCACTTAGTGAGATGCAGTGTTTCTCACCATTAGAAGTCGGGAACTGCGATATCTAATGTGAAAGCGCTTGCAACCGTCGTTAGGTTAGGTTAGGTAAGGTTAGGTTAGGTTTGGTTAGGTTAGGTTAGGTTAGGTTAGACTAGGTTAGGTTGGGCTGAGTTGGGTTAGGTTAGGTTACGTTAGGTTAGGTTAGGTTAGGTTAGGTTTGGTTAGGTTAGGTAAGGTTAGCTTAGGTTAGGTTAGGTTGGGTTGGGTTAGGTTGGGTTAGGTTGGGTTAGGTTAGGTTAGGTTAGGTTGGCTTAGGTTAGTTTAGGTTAGGGTAGGTTAGGTTGGGTTGGGTTGGGTTAGGTTAGGTTAGGTTAGGTGAGGTAAGGTTAGGTTAGGTTAGGTTAGGTTAGGTTACGTTAGGTTAAGGTATGAACCGTCGCAAAACCGCATTAAACAATGTCACTTAGTGAGATGCAGTGTTTTTCACCTTTACAAGTTGGGAACTGCGGTATCTAATGTGAAAGCGCTTGAAACCGTCGTAATGTTGTAGAAAGCAATGTAAAGTAGCGAGTAAAACGTTTTCTAACAATAGAAGTGCGAAGGTAATGTTAGGTTGAGTTATGTTAGTTTAAGCTAGGTAGCGTCGTGAAACCACCAAAAACGACGTCATCTAACGAGATAGTGTTGTTTTATTGCGAGTACGAAACTGCGATAGGTAAAATGTTGTGAAAGCACACAAAACGGCATGATCAAGCCAAATACTGCGTGTTGTACCGTTACAAGTGCGAAACTGCTATGTTGTGATATTCTCGTTAAAGCGCATGCAAGCATCGTGAAACCTTAAAGAATGATGTCATTTAGCGAGAGACAGCGTTCTGTACTGAATTAAGTTGGTGAAAAACTGTGAGGTCATGCAAATATCGTAATTGTGAACGAAACAGTGTAATAGAGCGTTTTGAGATACACGCTTGAATGTTAGGTTAGGTTAAAATATGAACCGTCGTAAAAGCGCATTAAACAATGTCACTTTGTGAGATGCAGTGTTTTTCACCATTACAAGTCGGGAACTGCGATATCTAATGTGAAAGCGCATGAAACCGTCGTAATGTTGTAGAGAGCATTGTAAAGTAGCGAGTAAAACGTTTTCTAACGATAGAAGTGCGAAGGTTATGTTAGGTTGAATTATGTTAGTTTAAGCTAGGTAGCGTCGTGAAACCACCAAAAAGGACGTCATCTAACGAGATATAAATTTTTATTTCATGTACGAAACTGCAATAGGTGAAATGTTGTCAAAGCACACAAAACGACATGAACAAGCCAAATACTGCGTGTTGTACCGTTACAAGTGCGAAACTGCTAAGTTGTGATATTCTCGTTAAAGCGCATGCAAGCATCGTGAAACCTTAGAGAATGATGTCATTTAGCGATATACAGCGTTCTGTACTGTAAAAAGTTGGAGAAAAACTGTGAGGTCATGCAAATATCCTAAATGTGAACGAAACAGTGTAATAGAGCGTTTTTAGATACAAGTGCGAACGTTAGGTTAGGTTAAGATATGAACCGTCGTAAAACCGCACGAAACAATGTCACTTAGTGAGATGTAGTGTTTTTCAACATTACAAGTCGGGAACTACGATATCAAATGTGAAAGCGCATGAAACCGTCGTAATCTTGAAAAAAACATTGTAAAGTTGCGAGTAAAACGTTTTCTAACGATAGAAGTGCGAAGGTTAGGTTAGGTTAGGTTAGTTTAAGCTAGGTAGCGTCGTGAAACCACCAAAAACGACGTCATCCAACGAGATAGTGTTGTTTTATTGCGCGTACGAAACTGCGATAGGTGAAATATTGTGAAAGCACACAAAATGGCATGAACTAGCCAGATACTGCGTCTTGTGCCGTTACAAGTGCGAAACTGCTTAATTGTGATATTCTCGTTAAAGCGCATGCAAGTATCATGAAACCTTAAAGAACGATGTCATTTAGCGAGATACAGCGTTCTGCACTGTAATAAGTTGGTGAGAAACTGTGAGGTCAAGCAAATATCGTAATTGTGAACGAAACAGTGTAATTGAGCGTATTTAGATACAAGTGCGAATGTTAGGTTAGGTTGAGATATCAACCGTCGTAAAACCGCATTAAACAATGTCACTTAGTGAGATGTAGTGTTTTTCAACATTACAAGTCGGGAACTACGATATCAAATGTGAAAGCGCATGAAACTGTCGTAATCTTGAAAAAAACATTGTAAAGTTGCGAGTAAAACGTTTTCTAACGATAGAAGTGCGAAGGTTAGGTTAGGTTAGGTTAGTTTAAGCTAGGTAGCGTCGTGAAACCACCAAAAACGACGTCATCTAACGAGATAGTGTTGTTTTATTGCGACTACGAAACTGCGATAGGTGAAATATTGTGAAAGCACACAAAACGGCATGAACAAGCCAGATACTGCGTGTTGTACCGTTACAAGTGCGAAACTGCTATAATGTGATATTTTCGTTAAAGCGCATGCAAGCATCGTGAAACCTTAAAGAATGATGCCATTTAGCGATATACAGCGTTCTGTACTGTAATAAGTTGGAGAAAAACTGTGAGGTCATGCAAATATCTTCAATGTGAACGTAACAGTGTAATAGAGCGTTTTTAGATACAAGTGCGATTGTTAGGTTAGGTTAAGATATAAACCGTCGTAAAACCGCATTAAACAATGTCACTTAGTGAGATGCAGTGTTTCTCACCATTACAAGTCGGGAGCTGCGATATCTAATGTAAAAGCGCTTGCAACCGTCGTTAGGTTAGGTTAGGTAAGGTTAGGTTAGGTTTGGTTAGGTTAGGTTAGGTTAGGTTAGGTTAGATTAGGTTAGGTTGCGTTGAGTTGGGTTAGGTTAGGTTAGGTTGGGTTAGGTTAGGTTAGGTTAGGTTAGGTTACGTTAGGTTAGGTTAGGTTACGTTTGGTTACGTTAGGTTAGGTTAGGTAAGGATAATTTGGTTAGGTTAGGTAAGGTTAGGTTAGGTTAGGTTAGGTCTGGTTGGGTTTTGTTGGGTTGGGTTGGGTTGGGTTAGGTTGGGTTAGGTTAGGTTAGGTTACGTTAGGTTAGGTTAGGTTACGTTAGGTTATGTTAGGTTAGGTTACGTTAGGTTCGGTTAGGTCAGGTAAGGTTAGGTTACGTTAGAATAGGTTAGGTTAGGTTAGGTTACGTTAGGTTAGGTTAGGTTAGGTTTGGTTAGGTTCGGTTAGGTTAGCTTAGGTTAGGTTAGGTTGGGTTGGGTTGGGTTAGGTTGGGTTAGGTTAGGTTAGGTTAGGTTGGCTCAGGTTAGTTTAGGTTAGGTTAGGTTAGGTTAGGTTGGGTTGGGTTGGGTTAGGTTAGGTTAGGTTAGGTGAGGTTAGGTAAGGTTAGGGTAGGTTAGGTTAGGTTAGGTTACGTTAGGTTAAGGTATGAACCGTCGTAAAACCGCATTAAACAATGTCACTTAGTAAGATGCAGTGTTTTTCACCTTTACAAGTTGGGAACTGCGATATCTAATGTGAAAGCGCTTGAAACCGTCGTAATGTTGTAGAAAGCAATGTAAAGTAGCGAGTAAAACGTTTTCTAACGATAGAAGTGCGAAGGTTATGTTAGGATGAGTTATGTTAGTTTAAGCTAGGTAGCGCCGTGAAACCACCAAAAATGACGTCATCTAACGAGATAGTGTTTTTTATTGCGAGTACCAAACTGCGATAGGTAAAATGTTGTGAAAGCACACAAAACGGCATGAACAAGCCAAATACTGCGTGTTGTACCGTTACAAGTGCGAAACTGCTATGTTGTGATATTCTCGTTAAAGCGCATGCAAGCATCGTGAAACCTTAAAGAATGATGTCATTTAGCGATATACAGCGTTCTGTACAGTAATAAGTTGGAGAAAAACTGTGAGGTCATGCAAATATTTTCAATGTGAACGTAACAGTGTAATAGAGCGTTTTTAGATACAAGTGCGATTGTTAGGTTAGGTTAAGATATGAACCGTCGTAAAACCGCATTAAACAACGTCACTTAGTGAGATGCAGTGTTTCTCACCATTACAAGTCGGGAACTGCGATATCTAATGTGAAAGCGCTTGCAACCGTCGTTAGGTTAGGTTAGGTAAGGTTAGGTTAGGTTTGGTTACGTTAGGTTAGGTTAGGTTAGATTAGGTTAGGTTGGGTTGAGTTGGGTTAGGTTAGGTTAGGTTAGGTTAGGTTGGGTTAGGTTAGGTTAGGTTACGTTAGGTTAGGTTAGGTTACGTTAGGTTACGTTAGGTTAGGTGACGTTAGGTTAGGTAAGGATAATTTGGTTAGGTTAGGTAAGGTTAGGTCAGGTTAGGTTAGGTCCGGTTGGGTTTTGTTAGGTTGGGTTGGGTTGGGTTAGATTGGGTTAGGTTAGGTTAGGTTACGTTAGGTTAGGTTAGGTTAGGTTACGTTAGGTTATGTTAGGTTAGGTTAGGTTACGTTAGGTTAGGTTAGGTCAGGTAAGGTTAGGTTACGTTAGAATAGGTTAGGTTAGGTTACGTTAGGTTAGGTTAGGTTAGGTTTGGTTAGGTTAGGTTAGGTTAGCTTAGGTTAGGTTAGGTTGGGTTGGGTTGGGTTAGGTTGGGTTAGGTTAGGTTAGGTTAGGTTGGCTTAGGTTAGTTTAGGTTAGGTTAGGTTAGGTTGGGTTGGGTTGGGTTAGGTTAGGTTAGTTTAGGTTAGGTTAGGTTAGGTTAGGTGAGGTTAGGTAAGGTTAGGGTAGGTTAGGTTAGGTTAGGTTACGTTAGGTTACGTTAGGTTAGGTTACGTTAGGTTAGGTAAGGATAATTTGGTTAGGTTAGGTAAGGTTAGGTTAGGTTAGGTTAGGTCTGGTTGGGTTTTGTTGGGTTGGGTTGGGTTGGGTTAGGTTGGGTTAGGTTAGGTTAGGTTACGTTAGGTTAGGTTAGGTTACGTTAGGTTATGTTAGGTTAGGTTAGGTTACGTTAGGTTAGGTTAGGTCAGGTAAGGTTAGGTTACGTTAGAATAGGTTAGGTTAGGTTAGGTTACGTTAGGTTAGGTTAGGTTAGGTTAGGTTTGGTTAGGTTCGGTCAGGTTAGCTTAGGTTAGGTTAGGTTGGGTTGGGTTGGGTTAGGTTGGGTTAGGTTAGGTTAGGTTAGGTTAGGTTGGCTTAGGTTAGTTTAGGTTAGGTTAGGTTAGGTTAGGTTGGGTTGGGTAGGGTTAGGTTAGGTTAGGTTAGGTGAGGTTAGGTAAGGTTAGGGTAGGTTAGGTTAGGTTAGGTTACGTTACGTTAGGTTAAGGTATGAACCGTCGTAAAACCGCATTAAACAATGTCACTAAGTGAGATGCAGTGTCTTTCACCTTTACAAGTTGGGAACTGCGATATCTAATGTGAAAGCGCTTGAAACCGTCGTAATGTTGTAGAAAGCAATGTAAAGTAGCGAGTAAAACGTTTTCTAACGATAGAAGTGCGAAGGTTATGTTAGGTTGAGTTATGTTAGTTTAAGCTAGGTAGCGCCGTGAAACCACCAAAAATGACGTCATCTAACGAGATAGTGTTTTTTATTGCGAGTACGAAACTGCGATAGGTAAAATGTTGTGAAAGCACACAAAACGGCTCGAACAAGCCAAATACTGCGTGTTGTACCGTTACAAGTGCGAAACTGCTATGTTGTGATATTCTCGTTAAAGCGCATGCAAGCATCGTGAAACCTTAAAGAATGATGTCATTTAGCGAGAGACAGCGTTCTGTACTGTAATAAGTTGGTGAAAAACTGTGAGGTCATGCAAATATCTTCAATGTGAACGTAACAGTTTAATAAAGCGTTTTTAGATACAAGTGCGAATATTAGGTTAGGTCAAGATATGAACCGTCATAAAACCGCATTAAACAATGTCACTTAGTCAGATGCAGTGTTTTTCACCCATTACAACTCGGGAACCGCGATATCTAATGTGAAAGCGCATGAAACCGTCGTAATGTTGTAGAGAGCATTGTAAAGTAGCGAGTAAAACGTTTTCTAACGATAGAAGTGCGAAGGTTATGTTAGGTTGAGTTATGTTAGTTTAAGCTAGGTAGCGTCGTGAAACCACCGAAAACGAGGTCATCTAACGAGATAGTGTTGTTTTATTGCGAGTACGAAACTGCGATAAATGAAATGTTGTGAAAGCTCACAAAACGGCATGAACAAGCCAAATACTGCGTGTTGTACCGTTACAAGTGCGAAACTGCTATGTTGTGATATTCTCGTTAAAGCGCATGCAAGCATCGTGAAACCTTAAAGAATGATGTCATTTAGCGAGAGACAGCGTTCTGTACTGTAATAAGTTGGTGAAAAACTGTGAGGTCATGCAAATATCGTAATTGTGAACGAAACAGTGTAATAGAGCGTATTTAGATACAAGTGCGAATGTTAGGTTAGGTTGAGATATCAACCGTCGTAAAACTGCATTAAACAATGTCACTTAGTGAGATGTAGTGTTTTTCATTATTACAAGTCGGGAACTACGATATCAAATGTGAAAGCGCATGAAACCGTCGTAATCTTGAAAAAAAACATTGTAAAGTTGCGAGTGTAACGTTTTCTAACGATAGAAGTGCGAAGGTTAGGTTAGGTTAGGCTAGTTTAAGCTAGGTAGCGTCGTGAAACCACCACAAACCACGTTGTCTAACGAGATAGTGTTGTTTTATTGCGACTACGAAACTGCGATAGGTGAAATGTTGTGAAAGCACACAAAACGGCATGAACAAGCCAAATACTGCGTGTTGTACCGTTACAAGTGCGAAACTGCTATAATGTGATATTCTCGTTAAAGCGCATGCAAGCATCGTGAAACCTTAAAGAACAATGTCATTTAGCGAGATACAGCGTTCTGTACTGCAATAAGTTGGTGAAAAACTGTGAGGTTATGATAATATCGTAATTGTGAACGAAACAGTGTAATAGAGCGTTTTTAGATACAAGTGCGATTGTTAGGTTAGGTTAAGACATGAACCGTCGTAAAACCGCATTAAACAATGTCACTTAGTGAGATGCAGTGTTTCTCACCATTACAAGTCGGGAACTGCGATATCTAATGTGAAAGCGCTTGCAACCGTCGTTAGGTTAGGTTAGGTAATGTTAGGTTAGGTTTGGTTAGGTTTGGTTAGGTTAGGTTAGATTAGGTTAGGTTGGGTTGAGTTGGGTTAGGTTAGGTTAGGTTAGGTTACGTTAGGTTAGGTTAGGTTACGTTAGGTTACGTTAGGTTAGGTTACGTTAGGTTAGGTTAGGTTAGGTAAGGATAATTTGGTTAGGTTAGGTAAGGTTAGGTTAGGTTAGGTCTGGTTGGGTTGGGTTGGGTTGGGTTAGGTTGGGTTAGGTTAGGTTAGGTTACGTTAGGTTAGGTTAGGTTAGGTTAGGTTACGTTAGGTTATGTTAGGTTAGGTTAGGTTACGTTAGGTTAGGTTAGGTCAGGTAAGGTTAGGTTACGTTAGAATAGGTTAAGTTAGGTTAGGTACGTTAGGTTAGGTTAGGTTAGGTTAGGTTTGGTTAGGTTCGGTTAGGTTAGCTTAGGTTAGGTTAGGTTGGGTTGGGTTGGGTTAGGTTGGGTTAGGTTAGGTTAGGTTACGTTAGGTTAGGTTACGTTAGGTTAGGTTAGGTTAGGTAAGGATAATTTGGTTAGGTTAGGTAAGGTTAGGTTAGGTTAGGTTAGGTTAGGTCTGGTTGGGTTTTGTTAGGTTGGGTTGGGTTGGGTTAGGTTGGGTTAGGTTAGGTTAGGTTAGGTTAGGTTAGGTTACGTCAGGTTATGTTAGGTTAGGTTAGGTTACGTTAGGTTAGGTTAGGTCAGGTAAGGTTAGGTTACGTTAGAATAGGTTAGGTTAGGTTAGGTTACGTTAGGTTAGGTTAGGTTAGGTTAGGTTTGGTTAGGTTCGGTTAGGTTAGCTTAGGTTAGGTTAGGTTGGGTTGGGTTAGGTTGGGTTAGGTTAGGTTAGGTTAGGTTGGCTTAGGTTAGTTTAGGTTAGGTTAGGTTAGGTTAGGTTGGGTTGGGTTGGGTTAGGTTAGGTTAGGTTAGGTGAGGTTAGGTAAGGTTAGGGTAGGCTAGGGTAGGTTAGGTTAGGTTAGGTTAGGTTACGTTAGGTTAAGGTATGAACCGTCGTAAAACCGCATTAAACAATGTCACTTAGTGAGATGCAGTGTTTTTCACCTTTACAAGTTGGGAACTGCAATATCTAATGTGAAAGCGCTTGAAACCGTCGTAATGTTGTAGAAAGCAATGTAAAGTAGCGAGTAAAACGTTTTCTAACGATAGAAGTGCGAAGGTTATGTTAGGTTGAGTTATGTTAGTTTAAGCTAGGTAGCGTCCTGAAACCACCAAAAATGACGTCATCTAACGAGATAGTGTTGTTTTATTGCGAGTACGAAACTGCGATAGGTAAAATGTTGTGAAAGCACACAAAACGGCATGAACAAGCCAAAAACTGCGTGTTGTACCGTTACAAGTGCGAAACTGCTATGTTGTGATATTCTCGTTAAAGCGCATGCAAGCATCGTGAAACTTTAAAGAATGATGTCATTTAGCGATATACAGCGTTCTGTACTGTAATAAGTTGGAGAAAAACTGTGAGGTCATGCGAATATCTTCAATGTGAACGTAACAGTGTAATAGAGCGCTTTTAGATACAAGTGCGATTGTTAGGTTAGGTTAAGATATGAACCATCGTAAAACCGCATTAAACAATGTCACTTAGTGAGATGCAGTGTTTCTCACCATTACAAGTCGGGAACTGCGATATCTAATGTGAAAGCGCTTGCAACCGTCGTTAGGTTAGGTTAGGTAAGGTTAGGTTAGGATTGGTTAGGTTAGGTTAGGTTAGGTTAGATTAGGTTAGGTTGGGTTGAGTGTGGTTAGGTTAGGTTAGGTTAGGTTAGGTTAGGTTACGTTAGGTTACGTTAGGTTAGGTTACGTTAGGTTAGGTTAGGTTAGGTAAGGATAATTTGGTTAGGTTAGGTAAGGTTAGGTTAGGTTAGGTTAGGTCTGGTTGGGTTTTGTTGGGTTGGATTGGGTTGGGTTAGGTTGGGTTAGGTTCTGTTAGGTTACGTTAGGTTAGGTTAGGTTAGGTTAGGTTACGTTAGGTTATGTTAGGTTAGGTTAGGCTAGGTTAGGTTAGGTTAGGTCAGGTAAGGTTAGGTTACGTTAGAATAGGTTAGGTTAGATTAGGTTACGTTAGGTTAGCTTAGGTTAGGTTAGGTTTGGTTAGGTTAGGTTAGGTTAGCTTAGGTTAGGTTAGGTTGGGTTGGGTTGGGTTAGGTTGGGTTAGGTTAGGTTAGGTTAGGTTAGGTTTGCTTAGGTTAGTTTAGGTTAGGTTAGGTTAAGTTGGGTTGGGTTGGGTTAGGTTAGGTTAGGTTAGGTAAAGTTAGGTTAGGTTAGGTTAGGTTAGGTTACGTTAGGTTAAGGTATGAACCGTCGTAAAACCGCATTAAACAATGTCACTTAGTGAGATGCAGTGTTTTTCACCTTTACAAGTTGGGAACTGCGATATCTAATGTGAAAGCGCTTGAAACCGTCGTAATGTTGTAGAAAGCAATGTAAAGTAGCGAGTAAAACGTTTTCTAACGATAGAAGTGCGAAGGTAATGTTAGGTTGAGTTATGTTAGTTTAAGCTAGGTAGCGTCGTGAAACCACCAAAAACGACGTCATCTAACGAGATAGTGTTGTTTTATTGCGAGTACGAAACTGCGATAGGTAAAATGTTGTGAAAGCACACAAAACGGCATGATCAAGCCAAATACTGCGTCTTGTAGCGTTACAAGTGCGAAACTGCTATGTTGTGATATTCTCGTTAAAGCGCATGCAAGCATCGTGAAACCTTAAAGAATGATGTCATTTAGCGAGAGACAGCGTTCTGTACCGTAATAAGTTGGTGAAAAACTGTGAGGTCATGCAAATATCGTAACTGTGAACGAAACAGTGTAATAGAGCGTTTTGAGATACAAGTGCGAACGTTAGGTTAGGTTAAGATATGAACCGTCGTAAAACCGCATGAAACAATGTCACTAAGTGAGATGCAGTGTTTTTCACCATTACAAGTCGGGAACTGCGATATCTAATGTGAAAGCGCATGAAACCGTCGTAATGTTGTAGAGAGCATTGTAAAGTAGCGAGTAAAACGTTTTCTAACGATAGAAGTGCGAAGGTTATGTTAGGTTGAATTATGTTAGTTTAAGCTAGGTAGCGTCGTGAAACCACCAAAAAGGACGTCATCTAACGAGATATAATTGTTTTATTTCATGTACGAAACTGCAATAGGTGAAATGTTGTGAAAGCACACAAAACGGCATGAACAAGCCAAATACTGCGTGTTGTACCGTTACAAGTGCGAAACTGCTAAGTTGTGATATTCTCGTTAAAGCGCATGCAAGCATCGTGAAACCTTAAAGAATGATGTCATTTAGCGATATACAGCGTTCTGTACTGTAATAAGTTGGAGAAAACTGTGAGGTCATGCAAATATCTTAAATGTGAACGAAACAGTGTAATAGAGCGTTTTTAGATACAAGTGCGAACGTTAGGTTATGTTAAGATATGAACCGTCGTAAAACCGCATGAAACAATGTCACTAAGTGAGATGCAGTGTTTTTCACCATCACAAGTCGGGAAAAATATCTATTGTGAAAGCGCATGAAACTGTCGTAATGTTGTAGAGAGCATTGTAAAGTAGCGAATAAAACGTTTTCTAACGATAGAAGTGGGAAGGTTAGGTTAGTTTGAGCTACGTAGCGTCGTGAAACCACCAAAAACGATGTCATCTAACGAGATAGTGTTGTTTTATTGCGAGTACGAAACTGCGATAGGTGAAATATTGTGAAAGCACACAAAATGGCATGAACTAGCCAGATACTGCGTCTTGTGCCGTTACAAGTGCGAAACTGCTTTATTGTGATATTCTCGTTAAAGCGCATGCAAGTATCGTGAAACCTTAAAGAACGATGTCATTTAGCGAGATACAGCGTTCTGTACTGTAATAAGTTGGTGAGAAACTGTGAGGTCAAGCAAATATCGTAATTGTGAACGAAACAGTGTAATTGAGCGTATTTAGATACAAGTGCGAATGTTAGGTTAGGTTGAGATATCAACCGTCGTAAAACCGCATTAAACAATGTCACTTAGTGAGATGTAGTGTTTTTCAACATTACAAGTCGGGAACTACGATATCAAATGTGAAAGCACATGAAACCGTCGTAATCTTGAAAAAAACATTGTAAAGTTGCGAGTACAACGTTTTCTAACGATAGAAGTGCGAAGGTTAGGTTATGTTAGGTTAGTTTAAGCTAGGTAGCGTCGTGAAACCACCAAAAGCGACGTCATCTAACGAGATAGTGTTGTTTTATTGCGACTACGAAACTGCGATAGGCGAAATATTGTGAAAGCACACAAAACGGCATGAACAAGCCAGATACTGAGTGTTGTACCGTTACAAGTGCGAAACTGCTATAATGTGATATTCTCGTTAAAGCGCATGCAAGCATCGTGAAACCTTAAAGAACAATGTCATTTAGCGAGATACAGCGTTCTGTACTGCAATAAGTTGGTGAAAAACTGTGAGGTTATGCAAATATCGTAATTGTGAACGAAACAGTGTAATAGAGCGTTTTTAGATACAAGTGCGATTGTTAGGTTAGGTTAAGATATGAACCGTCGTAAAACCGCATTAAACAATGTCACTTAGTGAGATGCAGTGTTTCTCACCATTACAAGTCGGGAACTGCGACATCTATTGTGAAAGCGCTTGCAACCGTCGTTAGGTTAAGTTAGGTAAGGTTAGGTTAGGTTTGGTTAGGTTAGGTTAGGTTAGATTAGATTAGGTTGCGTTGAGTTGGGTTAGGTTAGGTTAGGTTAGGTTGGGTTAGGTTAGGTTAGGTTAGGTTAGGTTACGTTAGGTTAGGTTAGGTTAGGATAATTTGGTTAGGTTAGGTAAGGTTAGGTTAGGTTAGGTTAGGTCTGCTTGGGTTTTGTTGGGTTGGGTTGGGTTAGGTTAGGTTGGGTTAGGTTAGGTTAGGTTACGTTAGGTTAGGTTAGGTTACGTTAGGTTATGTTAGGTTAGGTTAGGTTACGTTAGGTTAGGTTAGGTCAGGTAAGGTTAGGTTACGTTAGAATAGGTTAGGTTAGGTTAGGTTACGTTAGGTTAGGTTAGGTTAGGTTTGGTTAGGTTCGGTTAAATTAGCTTAGGTTAGGTTAGGTTGGGTTGGGTTGGGTTAGGTTGGGTTAGGTTAGGTTAGGTTAGGTTGGCTCAGGTTAGTTTAGGTTAGGTTAGGTTGGGTTGGGTTGGGTTAGGTTAGGTTAGGTTAGGTGAGGTTAGGTAAGGTTAGGGTAGGTTAGGTTAGGTTAGGTTAGGTTACGTTAGGTTAAGGTATGAACCGTTGTAAAACCGCATTAAACAATGTCACTTAGTGAGATGCAGTGTTTTTCACCTTTACAAGTTAAGAACTGCGATATCTAATGTGAAAGCGCTTGAAACCGTCGTAATGTTGTAGAAAGCAATGTAAAGTAGCGAGTAAAACATTTTCTAACGATAGAAGTGCGAAGGTTATGTTAGGTTGAGTTATGTTAGTTTAAGCTAGGTAGCGCCGTGAAACCACCAAAAATGACGTCATCTAACGAGATAGTGTTTTTTATTGCGAGTATTAAACTGCGATAGGTAAAATGTTGTGAAAGCACACAAAACGGCATGAACAAGCCAAATACTGCGTGTTGTACCGTTACAAGTGCGAAACTGCTATGTTGTGATATTCTCGTTAAAGCGCGTGCAAGCATCGTGAAACCTTAAAGAATGATGTCATTTAGCGAGAGACAGCGTTCTGTACTGTAATAAGTTGGTGAAAAACTGTGAGGTCATGCAAATATCGTAACTGTGAACGAAACAGTGTAATAGAGCGTTTTGAGATACAAGCGCGAATGTTAGGTTAGGTTAAAATATGAACCGTCGTAAAGGCGCATTAAACAATGTCACTTTGTGAGATGCAGTGTTTTTCACCATTACAAGTCGGGAACTGCGATATCTAATGTGAAAGCGCATGAAACCGTCGTAATGTTGTAGAGAGCGTTGTAAAGTAGCGAGTAAAACGTTTTCTAACGATAGAAGTGCGAAGGTTATGTTAGGTTGAATTATGTTAGTTTAAGCTAGGTAGCGTCGTGAAACCACCAAAAAGGACGTCATCTAACGAGATATAATTGTTTTATTTCATGTACGAAACTGCAATAGGTGAAATGTTGTCAAAGCACACAAAACGGCATGAACAAGCCAAATACTGCGTGTTGTACCGTTACAAGTGCGAAACTGCTAAGTTGTGATATTCTCGTTAAAGCGCATGCAAGCATCGTGAAACCTTAAAGAATGATGTCATTTAGCGATATACAGCGTTGTGTACTGTAATAAGTTGGAGAAAAACTGTGAGGTCAAGCAAATATCTTAAATGTGAACGAAACAGTGTAATAGAGCATTTTTAGATACAAGTGCGAACGTTAGGTTAGGTTAAGATATGAACCGTCGTAAAACCGCATGAAACAATGTCACTAAGTGAGATGCAGTGTTTTTCACCATCACAAGTCGGGAACTGCGACATCTATTGTGAAAGCGCTTGCAACCGTCGTTAGGTTAGGTTAGGTAAGGTTAGGTTAGGTTTGGTTAGGTTAGGTTAGGTTAGATTAGATTAGGTTGGGTTGAGTTGGGTTAGGTTAGGTTAGGTTAGGTTGGGTTAGGTTAGGTTAGGTTAGGTTACGTTAGGTTAGGTTAGGTAAGGATAATTTGGTTAGGTTAGGTAAGGTTAGGTTAGGTTAGGTTAGGTCTGCTTGGGTTTTGTTGGGTTGGGTTGGGTTGGGTTAGGTTGGGTTAGGTTAGGTTAGGTTACGTTAGGTTAGGTTAGGTTACGTTAGGTTATGTTAGGTTAGGTTAGGTTACGTTAGGTTAGGTTAGGTCAGGTAAGGTTAGGTTACGTTAGAATAGGTTAGGTTAGGTTAGGTTACGTTAGGTTAGGTTAGGTTAGGTTAGGTTTGGTTAGGTTCGGTTAGGTTAGCTTAGGTTAGGTTAGGTTGGGTTGGGTTGGGTTAGGTTGGGTTAGGTTAGGTTAGGTTGGCTCAGGTTAGTTTAGGTTAGGTTAGGTTAGGTTAGGTTGGGTTGGGTTGGGTTAGGTTAGGTTAGGTTAGGTGAGGTTAGGTAAGGTTAGGGTAGGTTAGGTTAGGTTAGGTTAGGTTACGTTAGGTTAAGGTATGAACCGTTGTAAAACCGCATTAAACAATGTCACTTAGTGAGATGCAGTGTTTTTCACCTTTACAAGTTAAGAACTGCGATATCTAATGTGAAAGCGCTTGAAACCGTCGTAATGTTGTAGAAAGCAATGTAAAGTAGCGAGTAAAACATTTTCTAACGATAGAAGTGCGAAGGTTATGTTAGGTTGAGTTATGTTAGTTTAAGCTAGGTAGCGCCGTGAAACCACCAAAAATGACGTCATCTAACGAGATAGTGTTTTTTATTGCGAGTACGAAACTGCGATAGGTGAAATGTTGTGAAAGCACACAAAACGGCATGAACAAGCCAAATACTGCGTGTTGTACCGTTACAAGTGCGAAACTGCTATGTTGTGATATTCTCGTTAAAGCGCATGCAAGCATCGTGAAACCTTAAAGAATGATGTCATTTAGCGAGAGACAGCGTTCTGTACTGTAATAAGTTGGTGAAAAACTGTGAGGTCATGCAAATATCGTAACTGTGAACGAAACAGTGTAATAGAGCGTTTTGAGATACAAGCGCGAATGTTAGGTTAGGTTAAATTATGAACCGTCGTAAAGGCGCATTAAACAATGTCACTTTGTGAGATGCAGTGTTTTTCACCATTACAAGTCGGGAACTGCGATATCTAATGTGAAAGCGCATGAAACCGTCGTAATGTTGTAGAGAGCGTTGTAAAGTAGCGAGTAAAACGTTTTCTAACGATAGAAGTGCGAAGGTTATGTTAGGTTGAATTATGTTAGTTTAAGCTAGGTAGCGTCGTGAAACCACCAAAAAGGACGTCATCTAACGAGATATAATTGTTTTATTTCATGTACGAAACTGCAATAGGTGAAATGTTGTCAAAGCACACAAAACGGCATGAACAAGCCAAATACTGCGTGTTGTACCGTTACAAGTGCGAAACTGCTAAGTTGTGATATTCTCGTTAAAGCGCATGCAAGCATCGTGAAACCTTAAAGAATGATGTCATTTAGCGATATACAGCGTTGTGTACTGTAATAAGTTGGAGAAAAACTGTGAGGTCATGCAAATATCTTAAATGTGAACGAAACAGTGTAATAGAGCATTTTTAGATACAAGTGCGAACGTTAGGTTAGGTTAAGATATGAACCGTCGTAAAACCGCATGAAACAATGTCACTAAGTGAGATGCAGTGTTTTTCACCATCACAAGTCGGGAACTGCGACATCTATTGTGAAAGCGCTTGCAACCGTCGTTAGGTTAGGTTAGGTAAGGTTAGGTTAGGTTTGGTTAGGTTAGGTTAGGTTAGATTAGATTAGGTTGGGTTGAGTTGGGTTAGGTTAGGTTAGGTTAGGTTGGGTTAGGTTAGGTTAGGTTAGGTTAGGTTACGTTAGGTTAGGTTAGGTAAGGATAATTTGGTTAGGTTAGGTAAGGTTAGGTTAGGTTAGGTTAGGTCTGCTTGGGTTTTGTTGGGTTGGGTTGGGTTGGGTTAGGTTGGGTTAGGTTAGGTTAGGTTACGTTAGGTTAGGTTAGGTTACGTTAGGTTATGTTAGGTTAGGTTAGGTTACGTTAGGTTAGGTTAGGTCAGGTAAGGTTAGGTTACGTTAGAATAGGTTAGGTTAGGTTAGGTTACGTTAGGTTAGGTTAGGTTAGGTTAGGTTTGGTTAGGTTCGGTTAGGTTAGCTTAGGTTAGGTTAGGTTGGGTTGGGTTGGGTTAGGTTGGGTTAGGTTAGGTTAGGTTGGCTCAGGTTAGTTTAGGTTAGGTTAGGTTAGGTTAGGTTGGGTTGGGTTGGGTTAGGTTAGGTTAGGTTAGGTGAGGTTAGGTAAGGTTAGGGTAGGTTAGGTTAGGTTAGGTTAGGTTACGTTAGGTTAAGGTATGAACCGTTGTAAAACCGCATTAAACAATGTCACTTAGTGAGATGCAGTGTTTTTCACCTTTACAAGTTAAGAACTGCGATATCTAATGTGAAAGCGCTTGAAACCGTCGTAATGTTGTAGAAAGCAATGTAAAGTAGCGAGTAAAACATTTTCTAACGATAGAAGTGCGAAGGTTATGTTAGGTTGAGTTATGTTAGTTTAAGCTAGGTAGCGCCGTGAAACCACCAAAAATGACGTCATCTAACGAGATAGTGTTTTTTATTGCGAGTACGAAACTGCGATAGGTGAAATGTTGTGAAAGCACACAAAACGGCATGAACAAGCCAAATACTGCGTGTTGTACCGTTACAAGTGCGAAACTGCTATGTTGTGATATTCTCGTTAAAGCGCATGCAAGCATCGTGAAACCTTAAAGAATGATGTCATTTAGCGAGAGACAGCGTTCTGTACTGTAATAAGTTGGTGAAAAACTGTGAGGTCATGCAAATATCGTAACTGTGAACGAAACAGTGTAATAGAGCGTTTTGAGATACAAGCGCGAATGTTAGGTTAGGTTAAATTATGAACCGTCGTAAAGGCGCATTAAACAATGTCACTTTGTGAGATGCAGTGTTTTTCACCATTACAAGTCGGGAACTGCGATATCTAATGTGAAAGCGCATGAAACCGTCGTAATGTTGTAGAGAGCGTTGTAAAGTAGCGAGTAAAACGTTTTCTAACGATAGAAGTGCGAAGGTTATGTTAGGTTGAATTATGTTAGTTTAAGCTAGGTAGCGTCGTGAAACCACCAAAAAGGACGTCATCTAACGAGATATAATTGTTTTATTTCATGTACGAAACTGCAATAGGTGAAATGTTGTCAAAGCACACAAAACGGCATGAACAAGCCAAATACTGCGTGTTGTACCGTTACAAGTGCGAAACTGCTAAGTTGTGATATTCTCGTTAAAGCGCATGCAAGCATCGTGAAACCTTAAAGAATGATGTCATTTAGCGATATACAGCGTTCTGTACTGTAATAAGTTGGAGAAAAACTGTGAGGTCATGCAAATATCTTAAATGTGAACGAAACAGTGTAATAGAGCGTTTTTAGATACAAGTGCGAACGTTAGGTTAGGTTAAGATATGAACCGTCGTAAAACCGCATGAAACAATGTCACTAAGTGAGATGCAGTGTTTTTCACCATCACAAGTCGGGAGCAAATATCTATTGTGAAAGCGCATGAGACTGTCGTAATGTTGTAGAGAGCATTGTAAACTAGCGAATAAAACGTTTTCTAACGATAGAAGTGTGAAGGTTAGGTTAGTTTGAGCTACGTAGCGTCGTGAAACCACCAAAAACGATGTCATCTAACGAGATAGTGTTGTTTTATTGCGAGTACGAAACTGCGATAGGTGAAATATTGTGAAAGCACACAAAATGGCATGAACTAGCCAGATACTGCGTCTTGTGCCGTTACAAGTGCGAAACTGCTTTATTGTGATATTCTCGTTAAAGCGCATGCAAGTATCGTGAAACCTTAAAGAACGATGTCATTTAGCGAGATACAGCGTTCTGTACTGTAATAAGTTGGTGAGAAACTGTGAGGTCAAGCAAATATCGTAATTGTGAACGAAACAGTGTAATTGAGCGTATTTAGATACAAGTGCGAATGTTAGGTTAGGTTGAGATATCAACCGTCGTAAAATCGCATTAAACAATGTCACTTAGTGAGATGTAGTGTTTTTCAACATTACAAGTCGGGAATTCGATATCAAATGTGAAACGCATGAAACCGTCGTAATCTTGAAAAAAACATTGTAAAGTTGCGAGTAAAACGTTTTCTAACGATAGAAGTGCGATGGTTAGGTTAGGTTAGGTTAGTTTAAGCTAGGTAGCGTCGTGAAACCACCAAAAACGACGTCATCTAACGAGATAGTGTTGTTTTATTGCGACTACGAAACTGCGATAGGTGAAATATTGTGAAATCACACAAAACGGCATGAACAAGCCAGATACTGCGTGTTGTACCGTTACAAGTGCGAAACTGCTATAATGTGATATTTTCGTTAAAGCGCATGCAAGCATCGTGAAACCTTAAAGAATGATGTCATTTAGCGATAAACAGCGTTCTGTACTGTAATAAGTTGGAGAAAAACTGTGAAGTCATGCAAATATCTTCAATGTGAACGTAACAGTGTAATAGAGCGTTTTTAGATACAAGTGCGACTGTTAGGTTAGGTTAAGATATGAACCGTCGTAAAACCGCATTAAACAATGTCACTTAGTGAGATGCAGTGTTTCTCACCATTACAAGTCGGGAACTGCGATATCTAATGTGAAAGCGCTTGCAACCGTCGTTAGGTTAGGTTAGGTAAGGTTAGGTTAGGTTTGGTTAGGTTAGGTTAGGTTAGGTTAGACTAGGTTAGGTTGGGCTGAGTTGGGTTAGGTTAGGTTAGGTTGGGTTAGGTTAGGTTAGGTTAGGTTACGTTAGGTTAGGTTAGGTTACGTTAGGTTACGTTAGGTTAGGTTACGTTAGGTTAGGTTAGGTTAGGTAAGGATAATTTGGTTAGGTTAGGTAAGGTTAGGTTAGGTTAGGTTAGGTCTGGTTGGGTTTTGTTGGGTTGGGTTGGGTTGGGTTAGGTTGGGTTAGGTTAGGTTAGGTTACGTTAGGTTAGGTTAGGTTAGGTTTCGTTAGGTTATGCTAGGTTAGGTTAGGTTACGTTACGTTAGGTTAGGTCAGGTAAGGTTAGGTTACGTTAGAATAGGTTAGGTTAGGTTAGGTTACGTTAGGTTAGGTTAGGTTAGGTTAGGTTTGGTTAGGTTAGGTAAGGTTAGCTTAGGTTAGGTTAGGTTGGGTTGGGTTGGGTTAGGTTGGGTTAGGTTGGGTTAGGTTAGGTTAGGTTAGGTTGGCTTAGGTTAGTTTAGGTTAGGGTAGGTTAGGTTGGGTTGGGTTGGGTTAGGTTAGGTTAGGTTAGGTTAGGTAAGGTTAGGTTAGGTTAGGTTAGGTTAGGTTACGTTAGGTTAAGGTATGAACCGTCGCAAAACCGCATTAAACAATGTCACTTAGTGAGATGCAGTGTTTTTCACCTTTACAAGTTGGGAACTGCGGTATCTAATGTGAAAGCGCTTGAAACCGTCGTAATGTTGTAGAAAGCAATGTAAAGTAGCGAGTAAAACGTTTTCTAACAATAGAAGTGCGAAGGTAATGTTAGGTTGAGTTATGTTAGTTTAAGCTAGGTAGCGTCGTGAAACCACCAAAAACGACGTCATCTAACGAGATAGTGTTGTTTTATTGCGAGTACGAAACTGCGATAGGTAAAATGTTGTGAAAGCACACAAAACGGCATGATCAAGCCAAATACTGCGTGTTGTACCGTTACAAGTGCGAAACTGCTATGTTGTGATATTCTCGTTAAAGCGCATGCAAGCATCGTGAAACCTTAAAGAATGATGTCATTTAGCGAGAGACAGCGTTCTGTACTGAAATAAGTTGGTGAAAAACTGTGAGGTCATGCAAATATCGTAATTGTGAACGAAACAGTGTAATAGAGCGTTTTGAGATACACGCTTGAATGTTAGGTTAGGTTAAAATATGAACCGTCGTAAAAGCGCATTAAACAATGTCACTTTGTGAGATGCAGTGTTTTTCACCATTACAAGTCGGGAACTGCGATATCTAATGTGAAAGCGCATGAAACCGTCGTAATGTTGTAGAGAGCATTGTAAAGTAGCGAGTAAAACGTTTTCTAACGATAGAAGTGCGAAGGTTATGTTAGGTTGAATTATGTTAGTTTAAGCTAGGTAGCGTCGTGAAACCACCAAAAAGGACGTCATCTAACGAGATATAAATTTTTATTTCATGTACGAAACTGCAATAGGTGAAATGTTGTCAAAGCACACAAAACGACATGAACAAGCCAAATACTGCGTGTTGTACCGTTACAAGTGCGAAACTGCTAAGTTGTGATATTCTCGTTAAAGCGCATGCAAGCATCGTGAAACCTTAGAGAATGATGTCATTTAGCGATATACAGCGTTCTGTACTGTAAAAAGTTGGAGAAAAACTGTGAGGTCATGCAAATATCCTAAATGTGAACGAAACAGTGTAATAGAGCGTTTTTAGATACAAGTGCGAACGTTAGGTTAGGTTAAGATATGAACCGTCGTAAAACCGCACGAAACAATGTCACTTAGTGAGATGTAGTGTTTTTCAACATTACAAGTCGGGAACTACGATATCAAATGTGAAAGCGCATGAAACCGTCGTAATCTTGAAAAAAACATTGTAAAGTTGCGAGTAAAACGTTTTCTAACGATAGAAGTGCGAAGGTTAGGTTAGGTTAGGTTAGTTTAAGCTAGGTAGCGTCGTGAAACCACCAAAAACGACGTCATCCAACGAGATAGTGTTGTTTTATTGCGCGTACGAAACTGCGATAGGTGAAATATTGTGAAAGCACACAAAATGGCATGAACTAGCCAGATACTGCGTCTTGTGCCGTTACAAGTGCGAAACTGCTTAATTGTGATATTCTCGTTAAAGCGCATGCAAGTATCATGAAACCTTAAAGAACGATGTCATTTAGCGAGATACAGCGTTCTGTACTGTAATAAGTTGGTGAGAAACTGTGAGGTCAAGCAAATATCGTAATTGTGAACGAAACAGTGTAATTGAGCGTATTTAGATACAAGTGCGAATGTTAGGTTAGGTTGAGATATCAACCGTCGTAAAACCGCATTAAACAATGTCACTTAGTGAGATGTAGTGTTTTTCAACATTACAAGTCGGGAACTACGATATCAAATGTGAAAGCGCATGAAACTGTCGTAATCTTGAAAAAAACATTGTAAAGTTGCGAGTAAAACGTTTTCTAACGATAGAAGTGCGAAGGTTAGGTTAGGTTAGGTTAGTTTAAGCTAGGTAGCGTCGTGAAACCACCAAAAACGACGTCATCTAACGAGATAGTGTTGTTTTATTGCGACTACGAAACTGCGATAGGTGAAATATTGTGAAAGCACACAAAACGGCATGAACAAGCCAGATACTGCGTGTTGTACCGTTACAAGTGCGAAACTGCTATAATGTGATATTTTCGTTAAAGCGCATGCAAGCATCGTGAAACCTTAAAGAATGATGCCATTTAGCGATATACAGCGTTCTGTACTGTAATAAGTTGGAGAAAAACTGTGAGGTCATGCAAATATCTTCAATGTGAACGTAACAGTGTAATAGAGCGTTTTTAGATACAAGTGCGATTGTTAGGTTAGGTTAAGATATAAACCGTCGTAAAACCGCATTAAACAATGTCACTTAGTGAGATGCAGTGTTTCTCACCATTACAAGTCGGGAACTGCGATATCTAATGTGAAAGCGCTTGCAACCGTCGTTAGGTTAGGTTAGGTAAGGTTAGGTTAGGTTTGGTTAGGTTAGGTTAGGTTAGGTTAGATTAGGTTAGGTTGGGTTTAGTTGGGTTAGGTTAGGTTTGGTTAGGTTAGGTTGGGTTAGGTTAGGTTAGGTTAGGTTACGTTAGGTTAGGTTAGGTTACGTTAGGTTACGTTAGGTTAGGTTACGTCAGGTTTGGTTAGGTTAGGTAAGGATAATTTGGTTAGGTTAGGTAAGGTTAGGTTAGGTTAGGTTAGGTCTGGTTGGGTTTTATTGGGTTGGGTTGGGTTGGGTTAGGTTGGGTTAGGTTAGGTTAGGTTACGTTAGGTTAGGTTAGGTTAGGTTACGTTAGGTTATGTTAGGTTAGGTTAGGTTACGTTAGGTTAGGTTAGGTTAGGTCAGGTAAGGTTAGGTTACGTTGGAATAGGTTAGGTTAGATTAGGTTACGTTAGGTTAGGTTAGGTTAGGTTAGGTTAGGTTTGGTTAGGTTAGGTTAGGTTAGCTTAGGTTAGGTTAGGTTGGGTTGAGTTGGGTTAGGTTGGGTTAGGTTGGGTTAGGTTAGGTTAGGTTAGGTTGGCTTAGGTTAGTTTAGGTTAGGTTAGGTTAGGTTGGGTTGGGTTGGGTTAGGTTAGGTTAGGTTAGGTTAGGTTAGGTTAGGTAAGGTTAGGTTAGGTTAAGTTAGGTTAGGTTAGGTTACGTTAGGTTAAGGTATGAACCGTCGTAAAACCGCATTAAACAATGTCACTTAGTGAGATGCAGTGTTTTTCACCCTTACAAGTTGGGAACTGCGAT
This sequence comes from Rhipicephalus microplus, assembly GCF_043290135.1. Classification (NCBI taxonomy): domain Eukaryota; kingdom Metazoa; phylum Arthropoda; class Arachnida; order Ixodida; family Ixodidae; genus Rhipicephalus; species Rhipicephalus microplus. The sequence goes on from NW_027464633.1 coordinate 647,655, forward strand.
ATCTAATGTGAAAGCGCTTGAAACCGTCGTAATGTTGTAGAAAGCAATGTAAAGTAGCGAGTAAAACGTTTTCTAACGATAGAAGTGCGAAGGTAATGTTAGGTTGAGTTATGTTAGTTTAAGCTATGTAGCGTCGTGAAACCACCAAAAACGACGTCATCTAACGAGATAGTGTTGTTTTATTGCGAGTACGAAACTGCGATAGGTAAAATGTTGTGAAAGCACACAAAACGGCATGAACAAGCCAAATACTGCGTGTTGTACCGTTACAAGTGCGAAACTGCTATGTTGTGATATTCTCGTTAAAGCGCATGCAAGCACCGTGAAACCTTAAAGAATGATGTCATTTAGCGAGAGACAGCGTTCTGTACTGTAATAAGTTGGTGAAAAACTGTGAGGTCATGCAAATATCGTAACTGTGAACGAAACAGTGTAATAGAGCGTTTTGAGATACAAGCGCGAATGTTAGGTTAGGTTAAAATATGAACCGTCGTAAAACCGCATTAAACAATGTCACTTTGTGAGATGCAGTGTTTTTCACCATTACAAGTCGGGAACTGCGATATCTAATGTGAAAGCGCATGAAACCGTCGTAATGTTGTAGAGAGCATTGTAAAGTAGCGAGTAAAACGTTTTCTAACGATAGAAGTGCGAAGGTTATGTTAGGTTGAATTATGTTAGTTTAAGCTAGGTAGCGTCGTGAAACCACCAAAAAGGACGTCATCTAACGAGATATAATTGTTTTATTTCATGTACGAAACTGCAATAGGTGAAATGTTGTGAAAGCACACAAAACGGCATGATCAAGCCAAATACTGCGTGTTGTACCGTTACAAGTGCGAAACTGCTAAGTTGTGATATTCTCGTTAAAGCGCATGCAAGCATCGTGAAACCTTAAAGAATGATGTCATTTAGCGATATACAGCGTTCTGTACTGTAATAAGTTGGAGAAAAACCGTGAGGTCAAGCAAATATCGTAATTGTGAACGAAACAGTGTAATTGAGCGTATTTAGATACAAGTGCGAATGTTAGGTTAGGTTGAGATATCAACCGTCGTAAAACTGCATTAAACAATGTCACTTAGTGAGATGTAGTGTTTTTCAACATTACAAGTCGGGAACTGCGATATCTAATGTGAAAGCGCATGAAACCGTCATTAGGTTAGGTTAGGTTAGGTTAGGTTAGGTTAGGTTAGATTAGGTTAGGTTGGGTTGAGTTGGGTTAGGTTAGGTTAGGTTAGGTTGGGTTAGGTTAGGTTAGGTTACGTTAGGTTACGTTAGGTTAGGTTACGTTAGGTTTGGTTATGTTAGGTTAGGATAATTTGGTTAGGTTAGGTAAGGTTAGGTGAGGTTAGGTTGGGTTGGGTGTTGTTGGGTTGGGTTGGGTTGGGTTGGGTTAGGTTGGGTTAGGTTAGGTTAGGTTATGTTGGGTTAGGTTAGGTTAGGTTAGGTTACGTTAGGCTATGTTAGGTTAGGTTAGGTTACGTTAGGTTAGGTTAGGTCAGGTAAGGTTAGGTTACGTTAGAATAGGTTAGGTTAGGTTAGGTTACGTTAGGTTAGGTTAGGTTAGGTTAGGTTTGGTTAGGTTAGGTTAGGTTAGCTTAGGTTAGGTTAGGTTGGGTTGGGTTGGGTTACGTTGGGTTAGATTTGGTTAGGTTAGGTTAGGTTAGGTTAGGTTGGGTTAGTTTAGTTTAGGTTAGGTTAGGTTGGGTTGGGTGGGGTTAGGTTAGGTTAGGTTAGGTAAGGTTAGGTTAGGTTAGGTTACGTTAGGTTAAGGTATGAACCGTCGTAAAACCGCAACAAACAATGTCACTTAGTGAGATGCAGTGTTTTTCACCTTTACAAGTTGGGAACTGCGATATCTAATGTGAAAGCGCTTGAAACCATCGTAATGTTGTAGAAAGCAATGTAAAGTAGCGAGTAAAACGTTTTCTAACGATAGAAGTGCGAAGGTTATGTTAGGTTGAGTTATGTTAGTTTAAGCTAGGTAGCGTCGTGAAACCACCAAAAACGACGTCATCTAACGAGATAGTGTTGTTTTATTGCATGTACGAAACTGCAATAGGTGAAATGTTGTGAAAGTACACAAAACGGCATGAACAAGCCAGATACTGCGTGTTGTACCGTTACAAGTGCGAAACTGCTATAATGTGATATTCTCGTTAAAGTGCATGCAAGCATCGTGAAACCTTAAAGAACGATGTCATTTAGCGAGATACAGCGTTCTGTACTGCAATAAGTTGGTGAAAAACTGTGAGGTTATGCAAATATCGTAATTGTGAACAAAACAGTGTAATAGAGCGTTTTTCAATACAAGTGCGAATGTTAGGTAAGGTTAAGATATGAACCGTCATAAAACCGCATTAAACAATGTCACTTAGTGAGATGCAGTGTTTTTCACCATTACAAGTCGGGAACTGCGATATCTAATGTGAAAGCGCTTGCAAACGTCGTTAGGTTAGGTTAGGTTAGGTTAGGTTACGTTAGGTTAGGTTAGGTTTGGTTAGGTAAGGTTAGGTTAGGTTAGGTTACGTTAGGTTAAGGTATGAACCGTCGTAAAACCGCAACAAACAATGTCACTTAGTGAGATGCAGTGTGTTTCACCTTTACAAGTTGGGAACTGCGATATCTAATGTGAAAGCGCTTGAAACCATCGTAATGTTGTAGAAAGCAATGTAAAGTAGCGAGTAAAACGTTTTCTAACGATAGAAGTGCGAAGGTTATGTTAGGTTGAGTTATGTTAGTTTAAGCTAGGTAGCGTCGTGAATCCACCAAAAACGACGTCATCTAACGAGATAGTGTTGTTTTATTGCGAGTACGAAACTGCGATAGGTGAAATGTTGTGAAAGCTCACAAAACGGCATGAACAAGCCAAATACTGCGTGTTGTACCGTTACAAGTGCGAAACTGCTATGTTGTGATATTCTCGTTAAAGCGCATGCAAGCATCGTGAAACCTTAAAGAATGATGTCATTTAGCGAGAGACAGCGTTCTGTACTGCAATAAGTTGGTGAAAAACTGTGAGGTTATGCAAATATCGTAATTGTGAACGAAACAGGGTAATAGAGCGTTTTTCAATACAAGTGCGAATGTTAGGTTAGGTTAAGATATGAACCGTCATAAAACCGCATTAAACAATGTCACTTAGTGAGATGCAGTGTTTTTCACAAGTCGGGAACTGCGATATCTAATGTGAAAGCGCTTGCAAACGTCGTTAGGTTAGGTTAGGTTAGGTTAGGTTAGGTTACGTTAGGTTAGGTTAGGTTTGGTTAGGTTAGGTTAGATTAGGTTAGGTTATGTTAGGTAAGCTTTGGTTAGGTTAGGTTAGGTTAGTTTGGGTTAGGTAAGGTTAGGTTAGCTTAAATTAGGTTAGGTTAGGTTAGGTTAGGTTAAGATATGAACCGTGCTAAAACCGCATTAAACAATGTCACTCAGTGAGATGCTGTGTTTTTCACCATTACAAGTCGGGAACTGCGATATCTAATGTGAAAGCGCATGAAACCGTCGTAATCTTGTAGAAAGCATTGTAAAGTAGCGAATAAAACATTTTCTAACGATAGAAGTGCGAAGGTTAGGTTAGTTTGAGCTATGTAGCGTCGTGAAACCACCAAAAACGATGTCATCTAACGAGATAGTGTTGTTTTATTGCGAGTAAGAAACTGCGATAGGTGAAATATTGTGAAAGCACACAAAATGGCATGAACTAGCCAGATACTGCGTCTTGTGCCGTTACAAGTGCGAAACTGCTTTATTGTGATATTCTCGTTAAAGCGCATGCAAGTATCGTGAAACCTTAAAGAACGATGTCATTTAGCGAGATACAGCGTTCTGTACTGTAATAAGTTGGTGAAAAACTGTGAGGTCATGCAAATATCGTAATTGTGAACGAAACAGTGTAATAGAGCGTTTTGAGATACAAGTGCGAATGTTAGGTTAGGTTAAGATATGAACCGTCGTAAAACCGCATTAAACACTGTCACTTTGTGAGATGCAGTGTTTTTCACCATTACAAGTCGGGAACTGCGATATCTAATGTGAAAGCGCATGAAACCGTCGTTAGGTTAGGTTAGGTTAGGTTAGGTTAGGTTAGGTTAGATTAGGTTAGGTTGGGTTGAGTTGGGTTAGGTTAGGTTACGTTAGGTTAGGTTGGGTTAGGTTAGGTTAGGTTACGTTAGGTTACGTTAGGTTAGGTTACGTTAGGTTTGGTTATGTTAGGTTAGGATAATTTGGTTAGGTTAGGTAAGGTTAGGTGAGGTTAGGTTGGGTTGGGTGTTGTTGGGTTGGGTTGGGTTGGGTTAGGTTGGGTTAGGTTAGGTTAGGTTACGTTGGGTTAGGTTAGGTTAGGTTAGGTTACGTTAGGCTATGTTAGGTTAGGTTAGGTTACGTTAGGTTAGGTTAGGTCAGGTAAGGTTAGGTTACGTTAGAATAGGTTAGGTTAGGTTACGTTAGGTTAGGTTAGGTTAGGTTAGGTTTGGTTAGGTTAGGTTAGGTTAGCTTAGGTTAGGTTAGGTTAGGTTGGGTTGGGTGGGGTTAGGTTAGGTTAGGTAAGGTTAGGTTAGGTTAGGTTACGTTAGGTTAAGGTATGAACCGTCGTAAAACCGCAACAAACAATGTCACTTAGTTAGATGCAGTGTTTTTCACCTTTACAAGTTGGGAACTGCGATATCTAATGTGAAAGCGCTTGAAACCATCGTAATGTTGTAGAAAGCAATGTAAAGTAGCGAGTAAAACGTTTTCTAACGATAGAAGTGCGAAGGTTATGTTAGGTTGAGTTATGTTAGTTTAAGCTAGGTAGCGTCGTGAAACCACCAAAAACGACGTCATCTAACGAGATAGTGTTGTTTTATTGCATGTACGAAACTGCAATAGGTGAAATGTTGTCAAAGTACACAAAACGGCATGAACAAGCCAGATACTGCGTGTTGTACCGTTACAAGTGCGAAACTGCTATAATGTGATATTCTCGTTAAAGTGCATGCAAGCATCGTGAAACCTTAAAGAACGATGTCATTTAGCGAGATACAGCGTTCTGTACTGCAATAAGTTGGTGAAAAACTGTGAGGTTATGCAAATATCGTAATTGTGAACGAAACAGTGTAATAGAGCGTTTTTCAATACAAGTGCGAATGTTAGGTAAGGTTAAGATATGAACCGTCATAAAACCGCATTAAACAATGTCACTTAGTGAGATGCAGTGTTTTTCACCATTACAATTCGGGAACTGCGATATCTAATGTGAAAGCGCTTGCAAACGTCGTTAGGTTAGGTTAGGTTAGGTTAGGTTACGTTAGGTTAGGTTAGGTTTGGTTAGGTTAGGTTAGATTAGGTTAGGTTATGTTAGGTAAGCTTTGGTTAGGTTAGGTTAGGTTAGTTTGGGTTAGGTAAAGTTAGGTTAGCTTAAATTAGGTTAGGTTAGGTTAGGTTAGGTTAAGATATGAACCGTGCTAAAACCGCATTAAACAATGTCACTCAGTGAGATGCTGTGTTTTTCACCATTACAAGTCGGGAACTGCGATATCTAATGTGAAAGCGCATGAAACCGTCGTAATCTTGTAGAAAGCATTGTAAAGTAGCGAATAAAACATTTTCTAACGATAGAAGTGCGAAGGTTAGGTTAGTTTGAGCTATGTAGCGTCGTGAAACCACCAAAAACGATGTCATCTAACGAGATAGTGTTGTTTTATTGCGAGTAAGAAACTGCGATAGGTGAAATATTGTGAAAGCACACAAAATGGCATGAACTAGCCAGATACTGCGTCTTTTGCCGTTACAAGTGCGAAACTGCTTTATTGTGATATTCTCGTTAAAGCGCATGCAAGTATCGTGAAACCTTAAAGAACGATGTCATTTAGCGAGATACAGCGTTCTGTACTGTAATAAGTTGGTGAAAAACTGTGAGGTCATGCAAATATCGTAATTGTGAACGAAACAGTGTAATAGAGCGTTTTGAGATACAAGTGCGAATGTTAGGTTAGGTTAAGATATGAACCGTCGTAAAACCGCATTAAACACTGTCACTTTGTGAGATGCAGTGTTTTTCACCATTACAAGTCGGGAACTGCGATATCTAATGTGAAAGCGCATGAAACCGTCGTTAGGTTAGGTTAGGTTAGGTTAGGTTAGGTTAGATTAGGTTAGGTTGGGTTGAGTTGGGTTAGGTTAGGTTAGGTTAGGTTGGGTTAGGTTAGGTTAGGTTACGTTAGGTTACGTTAGGTTAGGTTACGTTAGGTTTGGTTATGTTAGGTTAGGATAATTTGGTTAGGTTAGGTAAGGTTAGGTGAGGTTAGGTTGGGTTGGGTGTTGTTGGGTTGGGTTGGGTTGGGTTAGGTTGGGTTAGGTTAGGTTAGGTTACGTTGGGTTAGGTTAGGTTAGGTTAGGTTACGTTAGGCTATGTTAGGTTAGGTTAGGTTACGTTAGGTTCGGTTAGGTCAGGTAAGGTTAGGTTACGTTAGAATAGGTTAGGTTAGGTTACGTTAGGTTAGGTTAGGTTAGGTTAGGTTAGGTTTGGTTAGGTTAGGTTAGGTTAGCTTAGGTTAGGTTAGGTTGGGTTGGGTTGGGTTACGTTGGGTTAGATTTGGTTAGGTTAGGTTAGGTTAGGTTAGGTTAGGTTGGGTTAGTTTAGTTTAGGTTAGGTTAGGTTGGGTTGGGTGGGGTTAGGTTAGGTTAGGTTAGGTAAGGTTAGGTTAGGTTAGGTTACGTTAGGTTAAGGTATGAACCGTCGTAAAACCGCAACAAACAATGTCACTTAGTGAGATGCAGTGTTTTTCACCTTTACAAGTTGGGAACTGCGATATCTAATGTGAAAGCGCTTGAAACCATCGTAATGTTGTAGAAAGCAATGTAAAGTAGCGAGTAAAACGTTTTCTAACGATAGAAGTGCGAAGGTTATGTTAGGTTGAGTTATGTTAGTTTAAGCTAGGTAGCGTCGTGAAACCACCAAAAACGACGTCATCTAACGAGATAGTGTTGTTTTATTGCATGTACGAAACTGCAATAGGTGAAATGTTGTGAAAGTACACAAAACGGCATGAACAAGCCAGATACTGCGTGTTGTACCGTTACAAGTGCGAAACTGCTATAATGTGATATTCTCGTTAAAGTGCATGCAAGCATCGTGAAACCTTAAAGAACGATGTCATTTAGCGAGATACAGCGTTCTGTACTGCAATAAGTTGGTGAAAAACTGTGAGGTTATGCAAATATCGTAATTGTGAACGAAACAGTGTAATAGAGCGTTTTTCAATACAAGTGCGAATGTAAGGTAAGGTTAAGATATGAACCGTCATAAAACCGCATTAAACAATGTCACTTAGTGAGATGCAGTGTTTTTCACCATTACAATTCGGGAACTGCGATATCTAATGTGAAAGCGCTTGCAAACGTCGTTAGGTTAGGTTAGGTTAGGTTACGTTAGGTTAGGTTAGGTTTGGTTAGGTTAGGTTAGATTAGGTTAGGTTATGTTAGGTAAGCTTTGGTTAGGTTAGGTTAGGTTAGTTTGGGTTAGGTAAAGTTAGGTTAGCTTAAATTAGGTTAGGTTAGGTTAGGTTAGGTTAAGATATGAACCGTGCTAAAACCGCATTAAACAATGTCACTCAGTGAGATGCTGTGTTTTTCACCATTACAAGTCGGGAACTGCGATATCTAATGTGAAAGCGCATGAAACCGTCGTAATCTTGTAGAAAGCATTGTAAAGTAGCGAATAAAACATTTTCTAACGATAGAAGTGCGAAGGTTAGGTTAGTTTGAGCTATGTAGCGTCGTGAAACCACCAAAAACGATGTCATCTAACGAGATAGTGTTGTTTTATTGCGAGTAAGAAACTGCGATAGGTGAAATATTGTGAAAGCACACAAAATGGCATGAACTAGCCAGATACTGCGTCTTTTGCCGTTACAAGTGCGAAACTGCTTTATTGTGATATTCTCGTTAAAGCGCATGCAAGTATCGTGAAACCTTAAAGAACGATGTCATTTAGCGAGATACAGCGTTCTGTACTGTAATAAGTTGGTGAGAAACTGTGAGGTCAAGCAAATATCGTAATTGTGAACGAAACAGTGTAATAGAGCGTTTTTAGATACAAGTGCGAACGTTAGGTTAGGTTAAGATATGAAACGTCGTAAAACCGCATGAAAATATGTCACTAAGTGAGATGCAGTGTTTTTCACCATCACAAGTCGGGAACAAATATCTATTGTGAAAGCGCATGAAACTGTCGTAATGTTGTAGAGAGCATTGTAAAGTAGCGAATAAAACGTTTTCTAACGATAGAAGTGCGAAGGTTAGGTTAGTTTGAGCTACGTAGCGTCGTGAAACCACCAAAAACGATGTCATCTAACGAGATAGTGTTGTTTTATTGCGAGTACGAAACTGCAATAGGTGAAATGTTGTGAAAGTACACAAAACGGCATGAACAAGCCAGATACTGCGTGTTGTACCGTTACAAGTGCGAAACTGCTAAGTTGTGATATTCTCGTTAAAGCGCATGCAAGCATCGTGAAACCTTAAAGAACAATGTCATTTAGCGAGATACAGCGTTCTGTACTGCAATAAGTTGGTGAAAACTGTGAGGTTATGCAAATATCGTAATTGTGAACGAAACAGTGTAATAGAGCGTTTTTAGATACAAGTGCGAATGTTAGGTTAGGTTGAAATATGAACCGTCGTAAAAACGCATTAAGCAATGTCACTTAGTGAGATGCAGTGTTTCTCACCCTTACAAGTCGGTAACTGCGATATCTAATGTGAAAGCGCTTGCAACCGTCGTTAGGTTAGGTTAGGTTAGGTTTGGTTAGGTTAGGTTAGGTTAGATTAGGTTAGGTTAGGTTGAGTTGGGTTAGGTTAGGTTAGGTTGATTAGGTTAGGTTAGGTTAGGTTACGTTAGGTTAGGGTAGGTTACGTTAGGTTACGTTAGGTTAGGTTAGGTTAGGTAATGATAATTTGGTTAGGTTAGGTAAGGTTAGGTTAGGTTAGGTTAGGTTGGGTTGGGTTTTGTTGGGTTGGGTTGGGTTAGGTTGGGTTAGGTTGGGTTAGGTTAGGTTAGGTTACGTTAGGTTAGGTTAGGTTAGGTTACGTTACGTTAGGTTATGTTAGGTTAGGTTAGGTTACGTTAGGTTAGGTTAGGTCAGGTAAGGTTAGGTTACGTTAGAATAGGTTAGGTTAGGTTAGGTTAGGTTAGGTTTGGTTAGGTTAGGTTAGGTTAGCTTAGGTTAGGTTAGGTTAGGTTGGGTTGGGTTGGGTTAGGTTGGGTTAGGTTAGGTTAGGTTAGGTTGGCTTAGGTTAGTTTAGGTTAAGTTAGGTTAGGTTAGGTTGGGTTGGGTTGGGTTAGGTTAGGTTAGGTTAGGTTAGGTAAGGTTAGGTTAGGTAAGGTTAGGTTAGGTTTGGTTACGTTAGGTTAAGGTATGAACCGTCGTAAAACCGCATTAAACAATGTCACTTAGTGAGATGCAGTGTTTTTCACCTTTACAAGTTGGGAACTGCGATATCTAATGTGAAAGCGCTTGAAACTATCGTAATGTTGTAAAAAGCAATGTAAAGTAGCGAGTAAAACGTTTTCTAACGATAGAAGCGCGAAGGTTATGTTAGGTTGAGTTATGTTAGTTTAAGCTAGGTAGCGTCGTGAAACCACCAAAAACGATGTCATCTAACGAGATAGTGTTGTTTTATTGCGAGTACGAAACTGCAATAGGTGAAATGTTGTGAAAGTACACAAAACGGCATGAACAAGCCAGATACTGCGTGTTGTACCGTTACAAGTGCGAAACTGCTAAGTTGTGATATTCTCGTTAAAGCGCATGCAAGCATCGTGAAACCTTAAAGAACAATGTCATTTAGCGAGATACAGCGTTCTGTACTGCAATAAGTTGGTGAAAACTGTGAGGTTATGCAAATATCGTAATTGTGAACGAAACAGGGTAATAGAGCGTTTTTCAATACAAGTGCGAATGTTAGGTTAGGTTAAGATATGAACCGTCATAAAACCGCATTAAACAATGTCACTTAGTGAGATGCAGTGTTTTTCACAAGTCGGGAACTGCGATATCTAATGTGAAAGCGCTTGCAAACGTCGTTAGGTTAGGTTAGGTTAGGTTAGGTTAGGTTACGTTAGGTTAGGTTAGGTTTGGTTAGGTTAGGTTAGATTAGGTTAGGTTATGTTAGGTAAGCTTTGGTTAGGTTAGGTTAGGTTAGTTTGGGTTAGGTAAGGTTAGGTTAGCTTAAATTAGGTTAGGTTAGGTTAGGTTAGGTTAAGATATGAACCGTGCTAAAACCGCATTAAACAATGTCACTCAGTGAGATGCTGTGTTTTTCACCATTACAAGTCGGGAACTGCGATATCTAATGTGAAAGCGCATGAAACCGTCGTAATCTTGTAGAAAGCATTGTAAAGTAGCGAATAAAACATTTTCTAACGATAGAAGTGCGAAGGTTAGGTTAGTTTGAGCTATGTAGCGTCGTGAAACCACCAAAAACGATGTCATCTAACGAGATAGTGTTGTTTTATTGCGAGTAAGAAACTGCGATAGGTGAAATATTGTGAAAGCACACAAAATGGCATGAACTAGCCAGATACTGCGTCTTGTGCCGTTACAAGTGCGAAACTGCTTTATTGTGATATTCTCGTTAAAGCGCATGCAAGTATCGTGAAACCTTAAAGAACGATGTCATTTAGCGAGATACAGCGTTCTGTACTGTAATAAGTTGGTGAAAAACTGTGAGGTCATGCAAATATCGTAATTGTGAACGAAACAGTGTAATAGAGCGTTTTGAGATACAAGTGCGAATGTTAGGTTAGGTTAAGATATGAACCGTCGTAAAACCGCATTAAACACTGTCACTTTGTGAGATGCAGTGTTTTTCACCATTACAAGTCGGGAACTGCGATATCTAATGTGAAAGCGCATGAAACCGTCGTTAGGTTAGGTTAGGTTAGGTTAGGTTAGGTTAGGTTAGATTAGGTTAGGTTGGGTTGAGTTGGGTTAGGTTAGGTTAGGTTAGGTTAGGTTGGGTTAGGTTAGGTTAGGTTACGTTAGGTTACGTTAGGTTAGGTTACGTTAGGTTTGGTTATGTTAGGTTAGGATAATTTGGTTAGGTTAGGTAAGGTTAGGTGAGGTTAGGTTGGGTTGGGTGTTGTTGGGTTGGGTTGGGTTGGGTTAGGTTGGGTTAGGTTAGGTTAGGTTACGTTGGGTTAGGTTAGGTTAGGTTAGGTTACGTTAGGCTATGTTAGGTTAGGTTAGGTTACGTTAGGTTAGGTTAGGTCAGGTAAGGTTAGGTTACGTTAGAATAGGTTAGGTTAGGTTACGTTAGGTTAGGTTAGGTTAGGTTAGGTTTGGTTAGGTTAGGTTAGGTTAGCTTAGGTTAGGTTAGGTTAGGTTGGGTTGGGTGGGGTTAGGTTAGGTTAGGTAAGGTTAGGTTAGGTTAGGTTACGTTAGGTTAAGGTATGAACCGTCGTAAAACCGCAACAAACAATGTCACTTAGTTAGATGCAGTGTTTTTCACCTTTACAAGTTGGGAACTGCGATATCTAATGTGAAAGCGCTTGAAACCATCGTAATGTTGTAGAAAGCAATGTAAAGTAGCGAGTAAAACGTTTTCTAACGATAGAAGTGCGAAGGTTATGTTAGGTTGAGTTATGTTAGTTTAAGCTAGGTAGCGTCGTGAAACCACCAAAAACGACGTCATCTAACGAGATAGTGTTGTTTTATTGCATGTACGAAACTGCAATAGGTGAAATGTTGTCAAAGTACACAAAACGGCATGAACAAGCCAGATACTGCGTGTTGTACCGTTACAAGTGCGAAACTGCTATAATGTGATATTCTCGTTAAAGTGCATGCAAGCATCGTGAAACCTTAAAGAACGATGTCATTTAGCGAGATACAGCGTTCTGTACTGCAATAAGTTGGTGAAAAACTGTGAGGTTATGCAAATATCGTAATTGTGAACGAAACAGTGTAATAGAGCGTTTTTCAATACAAGTGCGAATGTTAGGTAAGGTTAAGATATGAACCGTCATAAAACCGCATTAAACAATGTCACTTAGTGAGATGCAGTGTTTTTCACCATTACAATTCGGGAACTGCGATATCTAATGTGAAAGCGCTTGCAAACGTCGTTAGGTTAGGTTAGGTTAGGTTAGGTTACGTTAGGTTAGGTTAGGTTTGGTTAGGTTAGGTTAGATTAGGTTAGGTTATGTTAGGTAAGCTTTGGTTAGGTTAGGTTAGGTTAGTTTGGGTTAGGTAAAGTTAGGTTAGCTTAAATTAGGTTAGGTTAGGTTAGGTTAGGTTAAGATATGAACCGTGCTAAAACCGCATTAAACAATGTCACTCAGTGAGATGCTGTGTTTTTCACCATTACAAGTCGGGAACTGCGATATCTAATGTGAAAGCGCATGAAACCGTCGTAATCTTGTAGAAAGCATTGTAAAGTAGCGAATAAAACATTTTCTAACGATAGAAGTGCGAAGGTTAGGTTAGTTTGAGCTATGTAGCGTCGTGAAACCACCAAAAACGATGTCATCTAACGAGATAGTGTTGTTTTATTGCGAGTAAGAAACTGCGATAGGTGAAATATTGTGAAAGCACACAAAATGGCATGAACTAGCCAGATACTGCGTCTTTTGCCGTTACAAGTGCGAAACTGCTTTATTGTGATATTCTCGTTAAAGCGCATGCAAGTATCGTGAAACCTTAAAGAACGATGTCATTTAGCGAGATACAGCGTTCTGTACTGTAATAAGTTGGTGAAAAACTGTGAGGTCATGCAAATATCGTAATTGTGAACGAAACAGTGTAATAGAGCGTTTTGAGATACAAGTGCGAATGTTAGGTTAGGTTAAGATATGAACCGTCGTAAAACCGCATTAAACACTGTCACTTTGTGAGATGCAGTGTTTTTCACCATTACAAGTCGGGAACTGCGATATCTAATGTGAAAGCGCATGAAACCGTCGTTAGGTTAGGTTAGGTTAGGTTAGGTTAGGTTAGATTAGGTTAGGTTGGGTTGAGTTGGGTTAGGTTAGGTTAGGTTAGGTTGGGTTAGGTTAGGTTAGGTTACGTTAGGTTACGTTAGGTTAGGTTACGTTAGGTTTGGTTATGTTAGGTTAGGATAATTTGGTTAGGTTAGGTAAGGTTAGGTGAGGTTAGGTTGGGTTGGGTGTTGTTGGGTTGGGTTGGGTTGGGTTAGGTTGGGTTAGGTTAGGTTAGGTTACGTTGGGTTAGGTTAGGTTAGGTTAGGTTACGTTAGGCTATGTTAGGTTAGGTTAGGTTACGTTAGGTTCGGTTAGGTCAGGTAAGGTTAGGTTACGTTAGAATAGGTTAGGTTAGGTTACGTTAGGTTAGGTTAGGTTAGGTTAGGTTAGGTTTGGTTAGGTTAGGTTAGGTTAGCTTAGGTTAGGTTAGGTTGGGTTGGGTTGGGTTACGTTGGGTTAGATTTGGTTAGGTTAGGTTAGGTTAGGTTAGGTTAGGTTGGGTTAGTTTAGTTTAGGTTAGGTTAGGTTGGGTTGGGTGGGGTTAGGTTAGGTTAGGTTAGGTAAGGTTAGGTTAGGTTAGGTTACGTTAGGTTAAGGTATGAACCGTCGTAAAACCGCAACAAACAATGTCACTTAGTGAGATGCAGTGTTTTTCACCTTTACAAGTTGGGAACTGCGATATCTAATGTGAAAGCGCTTGAAACCATCGTAATGTTGTAGAAAGCAATGTAAAGTAGCGAGTAAAACGTTTTCTAACGATAGAAGTGCGAAGGTTATGTTAGGTTGAGTTATGTTAGTTTAAGCTAGGTAGCGTCGTGAAACCACCAAAAACGACGTCATCTAACGAGATAGTGTTGTTTTATTGCATGTACGAAACTGCAATAGGTGAAATGTTGTGAAAGTACACAAAACGGCATGAACAAGCCAGATACTGCGTGTTGTACCGTTACAAGTGCGAAACTGCTATAATGTGATATTCTCGTTAAAGTGCATGCAAGCATCGTGAAACCTTAAAGAACGATGTCATTTAGCGAGATACAGCGTTCTGTACTGCAATAAGTTGGTGAAAAACTGTGAGGTTATGCAAATATCGTAATTGTGAACGAAACAGTGTAATAGAGCGTTTTTCAATACAAGTGCGAATGTAAGGTAAGGTTAAGATATGAACCGTCATAAAACCGCATTAAACAATGTCACTTAGTGAGATGCAGTGTTTTTCACCATTACAATTCGGGAACTGCGATATCTAATGTGAAAGCGCTTGCAAACGTCGTTAGGTTAGGTTAGGTTAGGTTACGTTAGGTTAGGTTAGGTTTGGTTAGGTTAGGTTAGATTAGGTTAGGTTATGTTAGGTAAGCTTTGGTTAGGTTAGGTTAGGTTAGTTTGGGTTAGGTAAAGTTAGGTTAGCTTAAATTAGGTTAGGTTAGGTTAGGTTAGGTTAAGATATGAACCGTGCTAAAACCGCATTAAACAATGTCACTCAGTGAGATGCTGTGTTTTTCACCATTACAAGTCGGGAACTGCGATATCTAATGTGAAAGCGCATGAAACCGTCGTAATCTTGTAGAAAGCATTGTAAAGTAGCGAATAAAACATTTTCTAACGATAGAAGTGCGAAGGTTAGGTTAGTTTGAGCTATGTAGCGTCGTGAAACCACCAAAAACGATGTCATCTAACGAGATAGTGTTGTTTTATTGCGAGTAAGAAACTGCGATAGGTGAAATATTGTGAAAGCACACAAAATGGCATGAACTAGCCAGATACTGCGTCTTTTGCCGTTACAAGTGCGAAACTGCTTTATTGTGATATTCTCGTTAAAGCGCATGCAAGTATCGTGAAACCTTAAAGAACGATGTCATTTAGCGAGATACAGCGTTCTGTACTGTAATAAGTTGGTGAGAAACTGTGAGGTCAAGCAAATATCGTAATTGTGAACGAAACAGTGTAATAGAGCGTTTTTAGATACAAGTGCGAATGTTAGGTTAGGTTGAAATATGAACCGTCGTAAAAACGCATTAAGCAATGTCACTTAGTGAGATGCAGTGTTTCTCACCCTTACAAGTCGGTAACTGCGATATCTAATGTGAAAGCGCTTGCAACCGTCGTTAGGTTAGGTTAGGTTAGGTTTGGTTAGGTTAGGTTAGGTTAGATTAGGTTAGGTTAGGTTGAGTTGGGTTAGGTTAGGTTAGGTTGATTAGGTTAGGTTAGGTTAGGTTACGTTAGGTTAGGGTAGGTTACGTTAGGTTACGTTAGGTTAGGTTAGGTTAGGTAATGATAATTTGGTTAGGTTAGGTAAGGTTAGGTTAGGTTAGGTTAGGTTGGGTTGGGTTTTGTTGGGTTGGGTTGGGTTAGGTTGGGTTAGGTTGGGTTAGGTTAGGTTAGGTTACGTTAGGTTAGGTTAGGTTAGGTTACGTTACGTTAGGTTATGTTAGGTTAGGTTAGGTTACGTTAGGTTAGGTTAGGTCAGGTAAGGTTAGGTTACGTTAGAATAGGTTAGGTTAGGTTAGGTTAGGTTAGGTTTGGTTAGGTTAGGTTAGGTTAGCTTAGGTTAGGTTAGGTTAGGTTGGGTTGGGTTGGGTTAGGTTGGGTTAGGTTAGGTTAGGTTAGGTTGGCTTAGGTTAGTTTAGGTTAAGTTAGGTTAGGTTAGGTTGGGTTGGGTTGGGTTAGGTTAGGTTAGGTTAGGTTAGGTAAGGTTAGGTTAGGTAAGGTTAGGTTAGGTTTGGTTACGTTAGGTTAAGGTATGAACCGTCGTAAAACCGCATTAAACAATGTCACTTAGTGAGATGCAGTGTTTTTCACCTTTACAAGTTGGGAACTGCGATATCTAATGTGAAAGCGCTTGAAACTATCGTAATGTTGTAAAAAGCAATGTAAAGTAGCGAGTAAAACGTTTTCTAACGATAGAAGCGCGAAGGTTATGTTAGGTTGAGTTATGTTAGTTTAAGCTAGGTAGCGTCGTGAAACCACCAAAAACGATGTCATCTAACGAGATAGTGTTGTTTTATTGCGAGTACGAAACTGCAATAGGTGAAATGTTGTGAAAGTACACAAAACGGCATGAACAAGCCAGATACTGCGTGTTGTACCGTTACAAGTGCGAAACTGCTAAGTTGTGATATTCTCGTTAAAGCGCATGCAAGCATCGTGAAACCTTAAAGAACAATGTCATTTAGCGAGATACAGCGTTCTGTACTGCAATAAGTTGGTGAAAACTGTGAGGTTATGCAAATATCGTAATTGTGAACGAAACAGTGTAATAGAGCGTTTTTAGATACAAGTGCGAATGTTAGGTTAGGTTGAAATATGAACCGTCGTAAAAACGCATTAAGCAATGTCACTTAGTGAGATGCAGTGTTTCTCACCATTACAAGTCGGTAACTGCGATATCTAATGTGAAAGCGCTTGCAACCGTCGTTAGGTTAGGTTAGGTTAGGTTTGGTTAGGTTAGGTTAGGTTAGATTAGGTTAGGTTAGGTTGAGTTGGGTTAGGTTAGGTTAGGTTAGGTTGATTAGGTTAGGTTAGGTTAGGTTACGTTAGGTTAGGGTAGGTTACGTTAGGTTACGTTAGGTTAGGTTAGGTTAGGTAAGGATAATTTGGTTAGGTTAGGTAAGGTTAGGTTAGGTTAGGTTAGGTTGGGTTGGGTTTTGTTGGGTTGGGTTGGGTTAGGTTGGGTTAGGTTGGGTTAGGTTAGGTTAGGTTACGTTAGGTTAGGTTAGGTTAGGTTACGTTACGTTAGGTTATGTTAGGTTAGGTTAGGTTACGTTAGGTTAGGTTAGGTCAGGTAAGGTTAGGTTACGTTAGAATAGGTTAGGTTAGGTTAGGTTAGGTTAGGTTTGGTTAGGTTAGGTTAGGTTAGCTTAGGTTAGGTTAGGTTAGGTTGGGTTGGGTTGGGTTAGGTTGGGTTAGGTTAGGTTAGGTTAGGTTGGCTTAGGTTAGTTTAGGTTAAGTTAGGTTAGGTTAGGTTGGGTTGGGTTGGGTTAGGTTAGGTTAGGTTAGGTTACGTTAGGTTAGGTTAGGTCAGGTAAGGTTAGGTTACGTTAGAATAGGTTAGGTTAGGTTAGGTTAGGTTAGGTTTGGTTAGGTTAGGTTAGGTTAGCTTAGGTTAGGTTAGGTTAGGTTGGGTTGGGTTGGGTTAGGTTGGGTTAGGTTAGGTTAGGTTAGGTTGGCTTAGGTTAGTTTAGGTTAAGTTAGGTTAGGTTAGGTTGGGTTGGGTTGGGTTAGGTTAGGTTAGGTTAGGTTAGGTAAGGTTAGGTTAGGTAAGGTTAGGTTAGGTTTGGTTACGTTAGGTTAAGGTATGAACCGTCGTAAAACCGCATTAAACAATGTCACTTAGTGAGATGCAGTGTTTTTCACCTTTACAAGTTGGGAACTGCGATATCTAATGTGAAAGCGCTTGAAACTATCGTAATGTTGTAAAAAGCAATGTAAAGTAGCGAGTAAAACGTTTTCTAACGATAGAAGCGCGAAGGTTATGTTAGGTTGAGTTATGTTAGTTTAAGCTAGGTAGCGTCGTGAAACCACCAAAAACGACGTCATCTAACGAGATAGTGTTGTTTTATTGCGAGTACGAAACTGCGATAGGTAAAATGTTGTGAAAGCACACAAAACGGCATGAACAAGCCAAATACAGCGTGTTGTACCGTTACAAGTGCGAAACTGCTATGTTGTGATATTCTCGTTAAAGCGCATGCAAGCATCGTGAAACCTTAGAGAATGATGTCATTTAGCGAGAGACAGCGTTCTGTACTGTAATAAGTTGGTGAAAAACTGTGAGGTCATGCAAATATCGTAAGTGTGAACGAAACAGTGTAATAGATCATTTTGAGATACAAGCGCGAATGTTAGGTTAGGGTAAAATATGAACCGTCGTAAAACCGCATTAAACAATGTCACTTTGTGAGATGCAGTGTTTTTCACCATTACAAGTCGGGAACTGCGATATCTAATGTGGAAGCGCATGAAACCGTCGTAATGTTGTAGAGAGCATTGTAAAGTAGCGAGTAAAACGTTTTCTAACGATAGAAGTGCGAAGGTTATGTTAGGTTGAATTATGTTAGTTTAAGCTAGGTAGCGTCGTGAAACCACCAAAAAGGACGTCATCTAACGAGATATAATTGTTTTATTTCATGTACGAAACTGCAATAGGTGAAATGTTGTGAAAGCACACAAAACGGCATGAACAAGCCAAATACTGCGTGTTGTACCGTTACAAGTGCGAAACTGCTAAGTTGTGATATTCTCGTTAAAGCGCATGCAAGCATCGTGAAACCTTAAAGAATGATGTCATTTAGCGATATACAGCGTTCTGTACTGTAATAAGTTGGAGAAAAACTGTGAGGTCATGCAAATATCTTAAATAAGAACGAAACAGTGTAATAGAGCGTTTTTAGATACAAGTGCGAACGTTAGGTTAGGTTAAGATATGAACCGTCGTAAAACCGCATGAAACAATGTCATTAAGTGAGATGCAGTGTTTTTCACCATTACAAGTCGGGAACTGCGATATATAATGTAACTACAAAGCCTCCGTCAGGCTATGTAGCCTTTTGCTTTTGCTTCGTTTTTTTCTGTTGCACGTACAGAAAATAAATAAATCTCAAATCTCTCAAATCTCAAAGCGCATGAAACCGTCGTTAGGTTAGGTTAGGTTAGGTTAGGTTTGGTTAGGTTAGGTTAGGTTAGGTTAGATTAGGTTAGGTTGGGTTGAGTTGGGTTAGGTTAGGTTAGGTTAGGTTAGGTTGGGTTAGGTTAGGTTAGGTTACGCTAGGTTACGTTAGGTTAGGTTAGGTTAGGTTAGGTTAGGTAAGGATAATTTGGTTAGGTTAGGAAAAGGTTAGGTTAGGTTAGGTTAGGTTGGGTTGGGTGTTGTTGGGTTGGGTTGGGTTGGGTTAGGTTGGGTTAGGTTAGGTTAGGTTACGTTGGGTTAGGTTAGGTTAGGTTAGGTTACGTTAGGTTAGGTTAGGTTAGGTTTGGTTAGGTTAGGTTAGGTTAGCTTAGGTTAGGTTAGGTTGGGTTGGGTTAGGTTGGGTTAGATTTGGTTAGGTTAGGTTAGGTTAGGTTAGGTTGGGTTAGGTTAGTTTAGGTTAGGTTAGGTTAGGTTAGGTTGGGTTGGGTGGGGTTAGGTTAGGTTAGGTTAGGTAAGGTTAGGTTAGGTTAGGTTAGGTTACGTTAGGTTAAGGTATGAACCGTCGTAAAACCGCATTAAACAATGTCACTTAGTGAGATGCAGTGTTTTTCACCTTTACAAGTTGGGAACTGCGATATCTAATGTGAAAGCGCTTGAAACTATCGTAATGTTGTAAAAAGCAATGTAAAGTAGCGAGTAAAACGTTTTCTAACGATAGAAGCGCGAAGGTTATGTTAGGTTGAGTTATGTTAGTTTAAGCTAGGTAGCGTCGTGAAACCACCAAAAACGACGTCATCTAACGAGATAGTGTTGTTTTATTGCGAGTACGAAACTGCGATAGGTAAAATGTTGTGAAAGCACACAAAACGGCATGAACAAGCCAAATACAGCGTGTTGTACCGTTACAAGTGCGAAACTGCTATGTTGTGATATTCTCGTTAAAGCGCATGCAAGCATCGTGAAACCTTAGAGAATGATGTCATTTAGCGAGAGACAGCGTTCTGTACTGTAATAAGTTGGTGAAAAACTGTGAGGTCATGCAAATATCGTAAGTGTGAACGAAACAGTGTAATAGATCATTTTGAGATACAAGCGCGAATGTTAGGTTAGGGTAAAATATGAACCGTCGTAAAACCGCATTAAACAATGTCACTTTGTGAGATGCAGTAATTTTCACCATTACAAGTCGGGAACTGCGATATCTAATGTGGAAGCGCATGAAACCGTCGTAATGTTGTAGAGAGCATTGTAAAGTAGCGAGTAAAACGTTTTCTAACGATAGAAGTGCGAAGGTTATGTTAGGTTGAATTATGTTAGTTTAAGCTAGGTAGCGTCGTGAAACCACCAAAAAGGACGTCATCTAACGAGATATAATTGTTTTATTTCATATACGAAACTGCAATAGGTGAAATGTTGTGAAAGCACACAAAACGGCATGAACAAGCCAAATACTGCGTGTTGTACCGTTACAAGTGCGAAACTGCTAAGTTGTGATATTCTCGTTAAAGCGCATGCAAGCATCGTGAAACCTTAAAGAATGATGTCATTTAGCGATATACAGCGTTCTGTACTGTAATAAGTTGGAGAAAAACTGTGAGGTCATGCAAATATCTTAAATAAGAACGAAACAGTGTAATAGAGCGTTTTTAGATACAAGTGCGAACGTTAGGTTAGGTTAAGATATGAACCGTCGTAAAACCGCATGAAACAATGTCATTAAGTGAGATGCAGTGTTTTTCACCATTACAAGTCGGGAACTGCGATATATAATGTGAAAGCGCATGAAACCGTCGTTAGGTTAGGTTAGGTTAGGTTAGGTTTGGTTAGGTTAGGTTAGGTTAGGTTAGATTAGGTTAGGTTGGGTTGAGTTGGGTTAGGTTAGGTTAGGTTAGGTTAGGTTGGGTTAGGTTAGGTTACGTTAGGTTAGGTTAGGTTACGCTAGGTTACGTTAGGTTAGGTTAGGTTAGGTTAGGTT
The DNA here is from genome assembly GCF_043290135.1 of Rhipicephalus microplus. Classification (NCBI taxonomy): domain Eukaryota; kingdom Metazoa; phylum Arthropoda; class Arachnida; order Ixodida; family Ixodidae; genus Rhipicephalus; species Rhipicephalus microplus. The sequence continues at coordinate 668,220 of NW_027464633.1, forward strand.
AGGTAAGGATAACTTGGTTAGGTTAGGTAAGGTTAGGTTAGGTTAGGTTAGGTTGGGTTGGGTGTTGTTGGGTTGGGTTGGGTTGGGTTACGTTAGGTTAGGTTAGGTTAGGTTACGTCAGGTTATGTTAGGTTAGGTTAGGTTACGTTAGGTTAGGTTAGGTCAGGTAAGGTTAGGTTACGTTAGAATAGGTTAGGTTAGGTTAGGTTACGTTAGGTTAGGTTAGGTTAGGTTAGGTTTGGTTAGGTTCGGTTAGGTTAGCTTAGGTTAGGTTAGGTTGGGTTGGGTTGGGTTAGGTTGGGTTAGGTTAGGTTAGGTTACGTTAGGTTAGGTTACGTTAGGTTAGGTTAGGTTAGGTAAGGATAATTTGGTTAGGTTAGGTAAGGTTAGGTTAGGTTAGGTTAGGTTAGGTCTGGTTGGGTTTTGTTAGGTTGGGTTGGGTTGGGTTAGGTTGGGTTAGGTTAGGTTAGGTTACGTTAGGTTAGGTTAGGTTAGGTTACGTCAGGTTATGTTAGGTTAGGTTAGGTTACGTTAGGTTAGGTTAGGTCAGGTAAGGTTAGGTTACGTTAGAATAGGTTAGGTTAGGTTAGGTTACGTTAGGTTAGGTTAGGTTAGGTTAGGTTTGGTTAGGTTCGGTTAGGTTAGCTTAGGTTAGGTTAGGTTGGGTTGGGTTAGGTTGGGTTAGGTTAGGTTAGGTTAGGTTGGCTTAGGTTAGTTTAGGTTAGGTTAGGTTAGGTTAGGTTGGGTTGGGTTGGGTTAGGTTAGGTTAGGTTAGGTGAGGTTAGGTAAGGTTAGGGTAGGCTAGGGTAGGTTAGGTTAGGTTAGGTTAGGTTACGTTAGGTTAAGGTATGAACCGTCGTAAAACCGCATTAAACAATGTCACTTAGTGAGATGCAGTGTTTTTCACCTTTACAAGTTGGGAACTGCAATATCTAATGTGAAAGCGCTTGAAACCGTCGTAATGTTGTAGAAAGCAATGTAAAGTAGCGAGTAAAACGTTTTCTAACGATAGAAGTGCGAAGGTTATGTTAGGTTGAGTTATGTTAGTTTAAGCTAGGTAGCGTCCTGAAACCACCAAAAATGACGTCATCTAACGAGATAGTGTTGTTTTATTGCGAGTACGAAACTGCGATAGGTAAAATGTTGTGAAAGCACACAAAACGGCATGAACAAGCCAAAAACTGCGTGTTGTACCGTTACAAGTGCGAAACTGCTATGTTGTGATATTCTCGTTAAAGCGCATGCAAGCATCGTGAAACTTTAAAGAATGATGTCATTTAGCGATATACAGCGTTCTGTACTGTAATAAGTTGGAGAAAAACTGTGAGGTCATGCGAATATCTTCAATGTGAACGTAACAGTGTAATAGAGCGCTTTTAGATACAAGTGCGATTGTTAGGTTAGGTTAAGATATGAACCATCGTAAAACCGCATTAAACAATGTCACTTAGTGAGATGCAGTGTTTCTCACCATTACAAGTCGGGAACTGCGATATCTAATGTGAAAGCGCTTGCAACCGTCGTTAGGTTAGGTTAGGTAAGGTTAGGTTAGGTTTGGTTAGGTTAGGTTAGGTTAGGTTAGATTAGGTTAGGTTGGGTTGAGTGTGGTTAGGTTAGGTTAGGTTAGGTTAGGTTAGGTTACGTTAGGTTACGTTAGGTTAGGTTACGTTAGGTTAGGTTAGGTTAGGTAAGGATAATTTGGTTAGGTTAGGTAAGGTTAGGTTAGGTTAGGTTAGGTCTGGTTGGGTTTTGTTGGGTTGGATTGGGTTGGGTTAGGTTGGGTTAGGTTCTGTTAGGTTACGTTAGGTTAGGTTAGGTTAGGTTAGGTTACGTTAGGTTATGTTAGGTTAGGTTAGGCTAGGTTAGGTTAGGTTAGGTCAGGTAAGGTTAGGTTACGTTAGAATAGGTTAGGTTAGATTAGGTTACGTTAGGTTAGGTTAGGTTAGGTTAGGTTTGGTTAGGTTAGGTTAGGTTAGCTTAGGTTAGGTTAGGTTGGGTTGGGTTGGGTTAGGTTGGGTTAGGTTAGGTTAGGTTAGGTTAGGTTTGCTTAGGTTAGTTTAGGTTAGGTTAGGTTAAGTTGGGTTGGGTTGGGTTAGGTTAGGTTAGGTTAGGTAAAGTTAGGTTAGGTTAGGTTAGGTTAGGTTACGTTAGGTTAAGGTATGAACCGTCGTAAAACCGCATTAAACAATGTCACTTAGTGAGATGCAGTGTTTTTCACCTTTACAAGTTGGGAACTGCGATATCTAATGTGAAAGCGCTTGAAACCGTCGTAATGTTGTAGAAAGCAATGTAAAGTAGCGAGTAAAACGTTTTCTAACGATAGAAGTGCGAAGGTAATGTTAGGTTGAGTTATGTTAGTTTAAGCTAGGTAGCGTCGTGAAACCACCAAAAACGACGTCATCTAACGAGATAGTGTTGTTTTATTGCGAGTACGAAACTGCGATAGGTAAAATGTTGTGAAAGCACACAAAACGGCATGATCAAGCCAAATACTGCGTCTTGTAGCGTTACAAGTGCGAAACTGCTATGTTGTGATATTCTCGTTAAAGCGCATGCAAGCATCGTGAAACCTTAAAGAATGATGTCATTTAGCGAGAGACAGCGTTCTGTACCGTAATAAGTTGGTGAAAAACTGTGAGGTCATGCAAATATCGTAACTGTGAACGAAACAGTGTAATAGAGCGTTTTGAGATACAAGTGCGAACGTTAGGTTAGGTTAAGATATGAACCGTCGTAAAACCGCATGAAACAATGTCACTAAGTGAGATGCAGTGTTTTTCACCATTACAAGTCGGGAACTGCGATATCTAATGTGAAAGCGCATGAAACCGTCGTAATGTTGTAGAGAGCATTGTAAAGTAGCGAGTAAAACGTTTTCTAACGATAGAAGTGCGAAGGTTATGTTAGGTTGAATTATGTTAGTTTAAGCTAGGTAGCGTCGTGAAACCACCAAAAAGGACGTCATCTAACGAGATATAATTGTTTTATTTCATGTACGAAACTGCAATAGGTGAAATGTTGTGAAAGCACACAAAACGGCATGAACAAGCCAAATACTGCGTGTTGTACCGTTACAAGTGCGAAACTGCTAAGTTGTGATATTCTCGTTAAAGCGCATGCAAGCATCGTGAAACCTTAAAGAATGATGTCATTTAGCGATATACAGCGTTCTGTACTGTAATAAGTTGGAGAAAACTGTGAGGTCATGCAAATATCTTAAATGTGAACGAAACAGTGTAATAGAGCGTTTTTAGATACAAGTGCGAACGTTAGGTTATGTTAAGATATGAACCGTCGTAAAACCGCATGAAACAATGTCACTAAGTGAGATGCAGTGTTTTTCACCATCACAAGTCGGGAAAAATATCTATTGTGAAAGCGCATGAAACTGTCGTAATGTTGTAGAGAGCATTGTAAAGTAGCGAATAAAACGTTTTCTAACGATAGAAGTGGGAAGGTTAGGTTAGTTTGAGCTACGTAGCGTCGTGAAACCACCAAAAACGATGTCATCTAACGAGATAGTGTTGTTTTATTGCGAGTACGAAACTGCGATAGGTGAAATATTGTGAAAGCACACAAAATGGCATGAACTAGCCAGATACTGCGTCTTGTGCCGTTACAAGTGCGAAACTGCTTTATTGTGATATTCTCGTTAAAGCGCATGCAAGTATCGTGAAACCTTAAAGAACGATGTCATTTAGCGAGATACAGCGTTCTGTACTGTAATAAGTTGGTGAGAAACTGTGAGGTCAAGCAAATATCGTAATTGTGAACGAAACAGTGTAATTGAGCGTATTTAGATACAAGTGCGAATGTTAGGTTAGGTTGAGATATCAACCGTCGTAAAACCGCATTAAACAATGTCACTTAGTGAGATGTAGTGTTTTTCAACATTACAAGTCGGGAACTACGATATCAAATGTGAAAGCACATGAAACCGTCGTAATCTTGAAAAAAACATTGTAAAGTTGCGAGTACAACGTTTTCTAACGATAGAAGTGCGAAGGTTAGGTTATGTTAGGTTAGTTTAAGCTAGGTAGCGTCGTGAAACCACCAAAAGCGACGTCATCTAACGAGATAGTGTTGTTTTATTGCGACTACGAAACTGCGATAGGTGAAATATTGTGAAAGCACACAAAACGGCATGAACAAGCCAGATACTGAGTGTTGTACCGTTACAAGTGCGAAACTGCTATAATGTGATATTCTCGTTAAAGCGCATGCAAGCATCGTGAAACCTTAAAGAACAATGTCATTTAGCGAGATACAGCGTTCTGTACTGCAATAAGTTGGTGAAAAACTGTGAGGTTATGCAAATATCGTAATTGTGAACGAAACAGTGTAATAGAGCGTTTTTAGATACAAGTGCGATTGTTAGGTTAGGTTAAGATATGAACCGTCGTAAAACCGCATTAAACAATGTCACTTAGTGAGATGCAGTGTTTCTCACCATTACAAGTCGGGAACTGCGACATCTATTGTGAAAGCGCTTGCAACCGTCGTTAGGTTAAGTTAGGTAAGGTTAGGTTAGGTTTGGTTAGGTTAGGTTAGGTTAGATTAGATTAGGTTGCGTTGAGTTGGGTTAGGTTAGGTTAGGTTAGGTTGGGTTAGGTTAGGTTAGGTTAGGTTAGGTTACGTTAGGTTAGGTTAGGTTAGGATAATTTGGTTAGGTTAGGTAAGGTTAGGTTAGGTTAGGTTAGGTCTGCTTGGGTTTTGTTGGGTTGGGTTGGGTTAGGTTAGGTTGGGTTAGGTTAGGTTAGGTTACGTTAGGTTAGGTTAGGTTACGTTAGGTTATGTTAGGTTAGGTTAGGTTACGTTAGGTTAGGTTAGGTCAGGTAAGGTTAGGTTACGTTAGAATAGGTTAGGTTAGGTTAGGTTACGTTAGGTTAGGTTAGGTTAGGTTAGGTTTGGTTAGGTTCGGTTAAATTAGCTTAGGTTAGGTTAGGTTGGGTTGGGTTGGGTTAGGTTGGGTTAGGTTAGGTTAGGTTAGGTTGGCTCAGGTTAGTTTAGGTTAGGTTAGGTTGGGTTGGGTTGGGTTAGGTTAGGTTAGGTTAGGTGAGGTTAGGTAAGGTTAGGGTAGGTTAGGTTAGGTTAGGTTAGGTTACGTTAGGTTAAGGTATGAACCGTTGTAAAACCGCATTAAACAATGTCACTTAGTGAGATGCAGTGTTTTTCACCTTTACAAGTTAAGAACTGCGATATCTAATGTGAAAGCGCTTGAAACCGTCGTAATGTTGTAGAAAGCAATGTAAAGTAGCGAGTAAAACATTTTCTAACGATAGAAGTGCGAAGGTTATGTTAGGTTGAGTTATGTTAGTTTAAGCTAGGTAGCGCCGTGAAACCACCAAAAATGACGTCATCTAACGAGATAGTGTTTTTTATTGCGAGTATTAAACTGCGATAGGTAAAATGTTGTGAAAGCACACAAAACGGCATGAACAAGCCAAATACTGCGTGTTGTACCGTTACAAGTGCGAAACTGCTATGTTGTGATATTCTCGTTAAAGCGCGTGCAAGCATCGTGAAACCTTAAAGAATGATGTCATTTAGCGAGAGACAGCGTTCTGTACTGTAATAAGTTGGTGAAAAACTGTGAGGTCATGCAAATATCGTAACTGTGAACGAAACAGTGTAATAGAGCGTTTTGAGATACAAGCGCGAATGTTAGGTTAGGTTAAAATATGAACCGTCGTAAAGGCGCATTAAACAATGTCACTTTGTGAGATGCAGTGTTTTTCACCATTACAAGTCGGGAACTGCGATATCTAATGTGAAAGCGCATGAAACCGTCGTAATGTTGTAGAGAGCGTTGTAAAGTAGCGAGTAAAACGTTTTCTAACGATAGAAGTGCGAAGGTTATGTTAGGTTGAATTATGTTAGTTTAAGCTAGGTAGCGTCGTGAAACCACCAAAAAGGACGTCATCTAACGAGATATAATTGTTTTATTTCATGTACGAAACTGCAATAGGTGAAATGTTGTCAAAGCACACAAAACGGCATGAACAAGCCAAATACTGCGTGTTGTACCGTTACAAGTGCGAAACTGCTAAGTTGTGATATTCTCGTTAAAGCGCATGCAAGCATCGTGAAACCTTAAAGAATGATGTCATTTAGCGATATACAGCGTTGTGTACTGTAATAAGTTGGAGAAAAACTGTGAGGTCATGCAAATATCTTAAATGTGAACGAAACAGTGTAATAGAGCATTTTTAGATACAAGTGCGAACGTTAGGTTAGGTTAAGATATGAACCGTCGTAAAACCGCATGAAACAATGTCACTAAGTGAGATGCAGTGTTTTTCACCATCACAAGTCGGGAACTGCGACATCTATTGTGAAAGCGCTTGCAACCGTCGTTAGGTTAGGTTAGGTAAGGTTAGGTTAGGTTTGGTTAGGTTAGGTTAGGTTAGATTAGATTAGGTTGGGTTGAGTTGGGTTAGGTTAGGTTAGGTTAGGTTGGGTTAGGTTAGGTTAGGTTAGGTTAGGTTACGTTAGGTTAGGTTAGGTAAGGATAATTTGGTTAGGTTAGGTAAGGTTAGGTTAGGTTAGGTTAGGTCTGCTTGGGTTTTGTTGGGTTGGGTTGGGTTGGGTTAGGTTGGGTTAGGTTAGGTTAGGTTACGTTAGGTTAGGTTAGGTTACGTTAGGTTATGTTAGGTTAGGTTAGGTTACGTTAGGTTAGGTTAGGTCAGGTAAGGTTAGGTTACGTTAGAATAGGTTAGGTTAGGTTAGGTTACGTTAGGTTAGGTTAGGTTAGGTTAGGTTTGGTTAGGTTCGGTTAGGTTAGCTTAGGTTAGGTTAGGTTGGGTTGGGTTGGGTTAGGTTGGGTTAGGTTAGGTTAGGTTGGCTCAGGTTAGTTTAGGTTAGGTTAGGTTAGGTTAGGTTGGGTTGGGTTGGGTTAGGTTAGGTTAGGTTAGGTGAGGTTAGGTAAGGTTAGGGTAGGTTAGGTTAGGTTAGGTTAGGTTACGTTAGGTTAAGGTATGAACCGTTGTAAAACCGCATTAAACAATGTCACTTAGTGAGATGCAGTGTTTTTCACCTTTACAAGTTAAGAACTGCGATATCTAATGTGAAAGCGCTTGAAACCGTCGTAATGTTGTAGAAAGCAATGTAAAGTAGCGAGTAAAACATTTTCTAACGATAGAAGTGCGAAGGTTATGTTAGGTTGAGTTATGTTAGTTTATGCTAGGTAGCGCCGTGAAACCACCAAAAATGACGTCATCTAACGAGATAGTGTTTTTTATTGCGAGTACGAAACTGCGATAGGTGAAATGTTGTGAAAGCACACAAAACGGCATGAACAAGCCAAATACTGCGTGTTGTACCGTTACAAGTGCGAAACTGCTATGTTGTGATATTCTCGTTAAAGCGCATGCAAGCATCGTGAAACCTTAAAGAATGATGTCATTTAGCGAGAGACAGCGTTCTGTACTGTAATAAGTTGGTGAAAAACTGTGAGGTCATGCAAATATCGTAACTGTGAACGAAACAGTGTAATAGAGCGTTTTGAGATACAAGCGCGAATGTTAGGTTAGGTTAAATTATGAACCGTCGTAAAGGCGCATTAAACAATGTCACTTTGTGAGATGCAGTGTTTTTCACCATTACAAGTCGGGAACTGCGATATCTAATGTGAAAGCGCATGAAACCGTCGTAATGTTGTAGAGAGCGTTGTAAAGTAGCGAGTAAAACGTTTTCTAACGATAGAAGTGCGAAGGTTATGTTAGGTTGAATTATGTTAGTTTAAGCTAGGTAGCGTCGTGAAACCACCAAAAAGGACGTCATCTAACGAGATATAATTGTTTTATTTCATGTACGAAACTGCAATAGGTGAAATGTTGTCAAAGCACACAAAACGGCATGAACAAGCCAAATACTGCGTGTTGTACCGTTACAAGTGCGAAACTGCTAAGTTGTGATATTCTCGTTAAAGCGCATGCAAGCATCGTGAAACCTTAAAGAATGATGTCATTTAGCGATATACAGCGTTCTGTACTGTAATAAGTTGGAGAAAAACTGTGAGGTCATGCAAATATCTTAAATGTGAACGAAACAGTGTAATAGAGCGTTTTTAGATACAAGTGCGAACGTTAGGTTAGGTTAAGATATGAACCGTCGTAAAACCGCATGAAACAATGTCACTAAGTGAGATGCAGTGTTTTTCACCATCACAAGTCGGGAGCAAATATCTATTGTGAAAGCGCATGAGACTGTCGTAATGTTGTAGAGAGCATTGTAAACTAGCGAATAAAACGTTTTCTAACGATAGAAGTGTGAAGGTTAGGTTAGTTTGAGCTACGTAGCGTCGTGAAACCACCAAAAACGATGTCATCTAACGAGATAGTGTTGTTTTATTGCGAGTACGAAACTGCGATAGGTGAAATATTGTGAAAGCACACAAAATGGCATGAACTAGCCAGATACTGCGTCTTGTGCCGTTACAAGTGCGAAACTGCTTTATTGTGATATTCTCGTTAAAGCGCATGCAAGTATCGTGAAACCTTAAAGAACGATGTCATTTAGCGAGATACAGCGTTCTGTACTGTAATAAGTTGGTGAGAAACTGTGAGGTCAAGCAAATATCGTAATTGTGAACGAAACAGTGTAATTGAGCGTATTTAGATACAAGTGCGAATGTTAGGTTAGGTTGAGATATCAACCGTCGTAAAATCGCATTAAACAATGTCACTTAGTGAGATGTAGTGTTTTTCAACATTACAAGTCGGGAATTCGATATCAAATGTGAAACGCATGAAACCGTCGTAATCTTGAAAAAAACATTGTAAAGTTGCGAGTAAAACGTTTTCTAACGATAGAAGTGCGATGGTTAGGTTAGGTTAGGTTAGTTTAAGCTAGGTAGCGTCGTGAAACCACCAAAAACGACGTCATCTAACGAGATAGTGTTGTTTTATTGCGACTACGAAACTGCGATAGGTGAAATATTGTGAAATCACACAAAACGGCATGAACAAGCCAGATACTGCGTGTTGTACCGTTACAAGTGCGAAACTGCTATAATGTGATATTTTCGTTAAAGCGCATGCAAGCATCGTGAAACCTTAAAGAATGATGTCATTTAGCGATAAACAGCGTTCTGTACTGTAATAAGTTGGAGAAAAACTGTGAGGTCATGCAAATATCTTCAATGTGAACGTAACAGTGTAATAGAGCGTTTTTAGATACAAGTGCGACTGTTAGGTTAGGTTAAGATATGAACCGTCGTAAAACCGCATTAAACAATGTCACTTAGTGAGATGCAGTGTTTCTCACCATTACAAGTCGGGAACTGCGATATCTAATGTGAAAGCGCTTGCAACCGTCGTTAGGTTAGGTTAGGTAAGGTTAGGTTAGGTTTGGTTAGGTTAGGTTAGGTTAGGTTAGACTAGGTTAGGTTGGGCTGAGTTGGGTTAGGTTAGGTTAGGTTGGGTTAGGTTAGGTTAGGTTAGGTTACGTTAGGTTAGGTTAGGTTACGTTAGGTTACGTTAGGTTAGGTTACGTTAGGTTAGGTTAGGTTAGGTAAGGATAATTTGGTTAGGTTAGGTAAGGTTAGGTTAGGTTAGGTTAGGTCTGGTTGGGTTTTGTTGGGTTGGGTTGGGTTGGGTTAGGTTGGGTTAGGTTAGGTTAGGTTACGTTAGGTTAGGTTAGGTTAGGTTTCGTTAGGTTATGCTAGGTTAGGTTAGGTTACGTTACGTTAGGTTAGGTCAGGTAAGGTTAGGTTACGTTAGAATAGGTTAGGTTAGGTTAGGTTACGTTAGGTTAGGTTAGGTTAGGTTAGGTTTGGTTAGGTTAGGTAAGGTTAGCTTAGGTTAGGTTAGGTTGGGTTGGGTTCGGTTAGGTTGGGTTAGGTTGGGTTAGGTTAGGTTAGGTTAGGTTGGCTTAGGTTAGTTTAGGTTAGGGTAGGTTAGGTTGGGTTGGGTTGGGTTAGGTTAGGTTAGGTTAGGTTAGGTAAGGTTAGGTTAGGTTAGGTTAGGTTAGGTTACGTTAGGTTAAGGTATGAACCGTCGCAAAACCGCATTAAACAATGTCACTTAGTGAGATGCAGTGTTTTTCACCTTTACAAGTTGGGAACTGCGGTATCTAATGTGAAAGCGCTTGAAACCGTCGTAATGTTGTAGAAAGCAATGTAAAGTAGCGAGTAAAACGTTTTCTAACAATAGAAGTGCGAAGGTAATGTTAGGTTGAGTTATGTTAGTTTAAGCTAGGTAGCGTCGTGAAACCACCAAAAACGACGTCATCTAACGAGATAGTGTTGTTTTATTGCGAGTACGAAACTGCGATAGGTAAAATGTTGTGAAAGCACACAAAACGGCATGATCAAGCCAAATACTGCGTGTTGTACCGTTACAAGTGCGAAACTGCTATGTTGTGATATTCTCGTTAAAGCGCATGCAAGCATCGTGAAACCTTAAAGAATGATGTCATTTAGCGAGAGACAGCGTTCTGTACTGAAATAAGTTGGTGAAAAACTGTGAGGTCATGCAAATATCGTAATTGTGAACGAAACAGTGTAATAGAGCGTTTTGAGATACACGCTTGAATGTTAGGTTAGGTTAAAATATGAACCGTCGTAAAAGCGCATTAAACAATGTCACTTTGTGAGATGCAGTGTTTTTCACCATTACAAGTCGGGAACTGCGATATCTAATGTGAAAGCGCATGAAACCGTCGTAATGTTGTAGAGAGCATTGTAAAGTAGCGAGTAAAACGTTTTCTAACGATAGAAGTGCGAAGGTTATGTTAGGTTGAATTATGTTAGTTTAAGCTAGGTAGCGTCGTGAAACCACCAAAAAGGACGTCATCTAACGAGATATAAATTTTTATTTCATGTACGAAACTGCAATAGGTGAAATGTTGTCAAAGCACACAAAACGACATGAACAAGCCAAATACTGCGTGTTGTACCGTTACAAGTGCGAAACTGCTAAGTTGTGATATTCTCGTTAAAGCGCATGCAAGCATCGTGAAACCTTAGAGAATGATGTCGTTTAGCGATATACAGCGTTCTGTACTGTAAAAAGTTGGAGAAAAACTGTGAGGTCATGCAAATATCCTAAATGTGAACGAAACAGTGTAATAGAGCGTTTTTAGATACAAGTGCGAACGTTAGGTTAGGTTAAGATATGAACCGTCGTAAAACCGCACGAAACAATGTCACTTAGTGAGATGTAGTGTTTTTCAACATTACAAGTCGGGAACTACGATATCAAATGTGAAAGCGCATGAAACCGTCGTAATCTTGAAAAAAACATTGTAAAGTTGCGAGTAAAACGTTTTCTAACGATAGAAGTGCGAAGGTTAGGTTAGGTTAGGTTAGTTTAAGCTAGGTAGCGTCGTGAAACCACCAAAAACGACGTCATCCAACGAGATAGTGTTGTTTTATTGCGCGTACGAAACTGCGATAGGTGAAATATTGTGAAAGCACACAATATGGCATGAACTAGCCAGATACTGCGTCTTGTGCCGTTACAAGTGCGAAACTGCTTAATTGTGATATTCTCGTTAAAGCGCATGCAAGTATCATGAAACCTTAAAGAACGATGTCATTTAGCGAGATACAGCGTTCTGTACTGTAATAAGTTGGTGAGAAACTGTGAGGTCAAGCAAATATCGTAATTGTGAACGAAACAGTGTAATTGAGCGTATTTAGATACAAGTGCGAATGTTAGGTTAGGTTGAGATATCAACCGTCGTAAAACCGCATTAAACAATGTCACTTAGTGAGATGTAGTGTTTTTCAACATTACAAGTCGGGAACTACGATATCAAATGTGAAAGCGCATGAAACTGTCGTAATCTTGAAAAAAACATTGTAAAGTTGCGAGTAAAACGTTTTCTAACGATAGAAGTGCGAAGGTTAGGTTAGGTTAGGTTAGTTTAAGCTAGGTAGCGTCGTGAAACCACCAAAAACGACGTCATCTAACGAGATAGTGTTGTTTTATTGCGACTACGAAACTGCGATAGGTGAAATATTGTGAAAGCACACAAAACGGCATGAACAAGCCAGATACTGCGTGTTGTACCGTTACAAGTGCGAAACTGCTATAATGTGATATTTTCGTTAAAGCGCATGCAAGCATCGTGAAACCTTAAAGAATGATGCCATTTAGCGATATACAGCGTTCTGTACTGTAATAAGTTGGAGAAAAACTGTGAGGTCATGCAAATATCTTCAATGTGAACGTAACAGTGTAATAGAGCGTTTTTAGATACAAGTGCGATTGTTAGGTTAGGTTAAGATATAAACCGTCGTAAAACCGCATTAAACAATGTCACTTAGTGAGATGCAGTGTTTCTCACCATTACAAGTCGGGAACTGCGATATCTAATGTGAAAGCGCTTGCAACCGTCGTTAGGTTAGGTTAGGTAAGGTTAGGTTAGGTTTGGTTAGGTTAGGTTAGGTTAGGTTAGATTAGGTTAGGTTGGGTTTAGTTGGGTTAGGTTAGGTTTGGTTAGGTTAGGTTGGGTTAGGTTAGGTTAGGTTAGGTTACGTTAGGTTAGGTTAGGTTACGTTAGGTTACGTTAGGTTAGGTTACGTCAGGTTTGGTTAGGTTAGGTAAGGATAATTTGGTTAGGTTAGGTAAGGTTAGGTTAGGTTAGGTTAGGTCTGGTTGGGTTTTATTGGGTTGGGTTGGGTTGGGTTAGGTTGGGTTAGGTTAGGTTAGGTTACGTTAGGTTAGGTTAGGTTAGGTTACGTTAGGTTATGTTAGGTTAGGTTAGGTTACGTTAGGTTAGGTTAGGTTAGGTCAGGTAAGGTTAGGTTACGTTGGAATAGGTTAGGTTAGATTAGGTTACGTTAGGTTAGGTTAGGTTAGGTTAGGTTAGGTTTGGTTAGGTTAGGTTAGGTTAGCTTAGGTTAGGTTAGGTTGGGTTGGGTTGGGTTAGGTTGGGTTAGGTTGGGTTAGGTTAGGTTAGGTTAGGTTGGCTTAGGTTAGTTTAGGTTAGGTTAGGTTAGGTTGGGTTGGGTTGGGTTAGGTTAGGTTAGGTTAGGTTAGGTTAGGTTAGGTAAGGTTAGGTTAGGTTAAGTTAGGTTAGGTTAGGTTACGTTAGGTTAAGGTATGAACCGTCGTAAAACCGCATTAAACAATGTCACTTAGTGAGATGCAGTGTTTTTCACCCTTACAAGTTGGGAACTGCGATATCTAATGTGAAAGCGCTTGAAACCGTCGTAATGTTGTAGAAAGCAATGTAAAGTAGCGAGTAAAACGTTTTCTAACGATAGAAGTGCGAAGGTAATGTTAGGTTGAGTTATGTTAGTTTAAGCTATGTAGCGTCGTGAAACCACCAAAAACGACGTCATCTAACGAGATAGTGTTGTTTTATTGCGAGTACGAAACTGCGATAGGTAAAATGTTGTGAAAGCACACAAAACGGCATGAACAAGCCAAATACTGCGTGTTGTACCGTTACAAGTGCGAAACTGCTATGTTGTGATATTCTCGTTAAAGCGCATGCAAGCACCGTGAAACCTTAAAGAATGATGTCATTTAGCGAGAGACAGCGTTCTGTACTGTAATAAGTTGGTGAAAAACTGTGAGGTCATGCAAATATCGTAACTGTGAACGAAACAGTGTAATAGAGCGTTTTGAGATACAAGCGCGAATGTTAGGTTAGGTTAAAATATGAACCGTCGTAAAACCGCATTAAACAATGTCACTTTGTGAGATGCAGTGTTTTTCACCATTACAAGTCGGGAACTGCGATATCTAATGTGAAAGCGCATGAAACCGTCGTAATGTTGTAGAGAGCATTGTAAAGTAGCGAGTAAAACGTTTTCTAACGATAGAAGTGCGAAGGTTATGTTAGGTTGAATTATGTTAGTTTAAGCTAGGTAGCGTCGTGAAACCACCAAAAAGGACGTCATCTAACGAGATATAATTGTTTTATTTCATGTACGAAACTGCAATAGGTGAAATGTTGTGAAAGCACACAAAACGGCATGATCAAGCCAAATACTGCGTGTTGTACCGTTACAAGTGCGAAACTGCTAAGTTGTGATATTCTCGTTAAAGCGCATGCAAGCATCGTGAAACCTTAAAGAATGATGTCATTTAGCGATATACAGCGTTCTGTACTGTAATAAGTTGGAGAAAAACCGTGAGGTCAAGCAAATATCGTAATTGTGAACGAAACAGTGTAATTGAGCGTATTTAGATACAAGTGCGAATGTTAGGTTAGGTTGAGATATCAACCGTCGTAAAACTGCATTAAACAATGTCACTTAGTGAGATGTAGTGTTTTTCAACATTACAAGTCGGGAACTGCGATATCTAATGTGAAAGCGCATGAAACCGTCATTAGGTTAGGTTAGGTTAGGTTAGGTTAGGTTAGGTTAGATTAGGTTAGGTTGGGTTGAGTTGGGTTAGGTTAGGTTAGGTTAGGTTGGGTTAGGTTAGGTTAGGTTACGTTAGGTTACGTTAGGTTAGGTTACGTTAGGTTTGGTTATGTTAGGTTAGGATAATTTGGTTAGGTTAGGTAAGGTTAGGTGAGGTTAGGTTGGGTTGGGTGTTGTTGGGTTGGGTTGGGTTGGGTTGGGTTAGGTTGGGTTAGGTTAGGTTAGGTTATGTTGGGTTAGGTTAGGTTAGGTTAGGTTACGTTAGGCTATGTTAGGTTAGGTTAGGTTACGTTAGGTTAGGTTAGGTCAGGTAAGGTTAGGTTACGTTAGAATAGGTTAGGTTAGGTTAGGTTACGTTAGGTTAGGTTAGGTTAGGTTAGGTTTGGTTAGGTTAGGTTAGGTTAGCTTAGGTTAGGTTAGGTTGGGTTGGGTTGGGTTACGTTGGGTTAGATTTGGTTAGGTTAGGTTAGGTTAGGTTAGGTTGGGTTAGTTTAGTTTAGGTTAGGTTAGGTTGGGTTGGGTGGGGTTAGGTTAGGTTAGGTTAGGTAAGGTTAGGTTAGGTTAGGTTACGTTAGGTTAAGGTATGAACCGTCGTAAAACCGCAACAAACAATGTCACTTAGTGAGATGCAGTGTTTTTCACCTTTACAAGTTGGGAACTGCGATATCTAATGTGAAAGCGCTTGAAACCATCGTAATGTTGTAGAAAGCAATGTAAAGTAGCGAGTAAAACGTTTTCTAACGATAGAAGTGCGAAGGTTATGTTAGGTTGAGTTATGTTAGTTTAAGCTAGGTAGCGTCGTGAAACCACCAAAAACGACGTCATCTAACGAGATAGTGTTGTTTTATTGCATGTACGAAACTGCAATAGGTGAAATGTTGTGAAAGTACACAAAACGGCATGAACAAGCCAGATACTGCGTGTTGTACCGTTACAAGTGCGAAACTGCTATAATGTGATATTCTCGTTAAAGTGCATGCAAGCATCGTGAAACCTTAAAGAACGATGTCATTTAGCGAGATACAGCGTTCTGTACTGCAATAAGTTGGTGAAAAACTGTGAGGTTATGCAAATATCGTAATTGTGAACAAAACAGTGTAATAGAGCGTTTTTCAATACAAGTGCGAATGTTAGGTAAGGTTAAGATATGAACCGTCATAAAACCGCATTAAACAATGTCACTTAGTGAGATGCAGTGTTTTTCACCATTACAAGTCGGGAACTGCGATATCTAATGTGAAAGCGCTTGCAAACGTCGTTAGGTTAGGTTAGGTTAGGTTAGGTTACGTTAGGTTAGGTTAGGTTTGGTTAGGTAAGGTTAGGTTAGGTTAGGTTACGTTAGGTTAAGGTATGAACCGTTGTAAAACCGCAACAAACAATGTCACTTAGTGAGATGCAGTGTGTTTCACCTTTACAAGTTGGGAACTGCGATATCTAATGTGAAAGCGCTTGAAACCATCGTAATGTTGTAGAAAGCAATGTAAAGTAGCGAGTAAAACGTTTTCTAACGATAGAAGTGCGAAGGTTATGTTAGGTTGAGTTATGTTAGTTTAAGCTAGGTAGCGTCGTGAATCCACCAAAAACGACGTCATCTAACGAGATAGTGTTGATTATTGCGAGTACGAAACTGCGATAGGTGAAATGTTGTGAAAGCTCACAAAACGGCATGAACAAGCCAAATACTGCGTGTTGTACCGTTACAAGTGCGAAACTGCTATGTTGTGATATTCTCGTTAAAGCGCATGCAAGCATCGTGAAACCTTAAAGAATGATGTCATTTAGCGAGAGACAGCGTTCTGTACTGCAATAAGTTGGTGAAAAACTGTGAGGTTATGCAAATATCGTAATTGTGAACGAAACAGGGTAATAGAGCGTTTTTCAATACAAGTGCGAATGTTAGGTTAGGTTAAGATATGAACCGTCATAAAACCGCATTAAACAATGTCACTTAGTGAGATGCAGTGTTTTTCACAAGTCGGGAACTGCGATATCTAATGTGAAAGCGCTTGCAAACGTCGTTAGGTTAGGTTAGGTTAGGTTAGGTTAGGTTACGTTAGGTTAGGTTAGGTTTGGTTAGGTTAGGTTAGATTAGGTTAGGTTATGTTAGGTAAGCTTTGGTTAGGTTAGGTTAGGTTAGTTTGGGTTAGGTAAGGTTAGGTTAGCTTAAATTAGGTTAGGTTAGGTTAGGTTAGGTTAAGATATGAACCGTGCTAAAACCGCATTAAACAATGTCACTCAGTGAGATGCTGTGTTTTTCACCATTACAAGTCGGGAACTGCGATATCTAATGTGAAAGCGCATGAAACCGTCGTAATCTTGTAGAAAGCATTGTAAAGTAGCGAATAAAACATTTTCTAACGATAGAAGTGCGAAGGTTAGGTTAGTTTGAGCTATGTAGCGTCGTGAAACCACCAAAAACGATGTCATCTAACGAGATAGTGTTGTTTTATTGCGAGTAAGAAACTGCGATAGGTGAAATATTGTGAAAGCACACAAAATGGCATGAACTAGCCAGATACTGCGTCTTGTGCCGTTACAAGTGCGAAACTGCTTTATTGTGATATTCTCGTTAAAGCGCATGCAAGTATCGTGAAACCTTAAAGAACGATGTCATTTAGCGAGATACAGCGTTCTGTACTGTAATAAGTTGGTGAAAAACTGTGAGGTCATGCAAATATCGTAATTGTGAACGAAACAGTGTAATAGAGCGTTTTGAGATACAAGTGCGAATGTTAGGTTAGGTTAAGATATGAACCGTCGTAAAACCGCATTAAACACTGTCACTTTGTGAGATGCAGTGTTTTTCACCATTACAAGTCGGGAACTGCGATATCTAATGTGAAAGCGCATGAAACCGTCGTTAGGTTAGGTTAGGTTAGGTTAGGTTAGGTTAGGTTAGATTAGGTTAGGTTGGGTTGAGTTGGGTTAGGTTAGGTTAGGTTAGGTTAGGTTGGGTTAGGTTAGGTTAGGTTACGTTAGGTTACGTTAGGTTAGGTTACGTTAGGTTTGGTTATGTTAGGTTAGGATAATTTGGTTAGGTTAGGTAAGGTTAGGTGAGGTTAGGTTGGGTTGGGTGTTGTTGGGTTGGGTTGGGTTGGGTTAGGTTGGGTTAGGTTAGGTTAGGTTACGTTGGGTTAGGTTAGGTTAGGTTAGGTTACGTTAGGCTATGTTAGGTTAGGTTAGGTTACGTTAGGTTAGGTTAGGTCAGGTAAGGTTAGGTTACGTTAGAATAGGTTAGGTTAGGTTACGTTAGGTTAGGTTAGGTTAGGTTAGGTTTGGTTAGGTTAGGTTAGGTTAGCTTAGGTTAGGTTAGGTTAGGTTGGGTTGGGTGGGGTTAGGTTAGGTTAGGTAAGGTTAGGTTAGGTTAGGTTACGTTAGGTTAAGGTATGAACCGTCGTAAAACCGCAACAAACAATGTCACTTAGTTAGATGCAGTGTTTTTCACCTTTACAAGTTGGGAACTGCGATATCTAATGTGAAAGCGCTTGAAACCATCGTAATGTTGTAGAAAGCAATGTAAAGTAGCGAGTAAAACGTTTTCTAACGATAGAAGTGCGAAGGTTATGTTAGGTTGAGTTATGTTAGTTTAAGCTAGGTAGCGTCGTGAAACCACCAAAAACGACGTCATCTAACGAGATAGTGTTGTTTTATTGCATGTACGAAACTGCAATAGGTGAAATGTTGTGAAAGTACACAAAACGGCATGAACAAGCCAGATACTGCGTGTTGTACCGTTACAAGTGCGAAACTGCTATAATGTGATATTCTCGTTAAAGTGCATGCAAGCATCGTGAAACCTTAAAGAACGATGTCATTTAGCGAGATACAGCGTTCTGTACTGCAATAAGTTGGTGAAAAACTGTGAGGTTATGCAAATATCGTAATTGTGAACGAAACAGTGTAATAGAGCGTTTTTCAATACAAGTGCGAATGTTAGGTAAGGTTAAGATATGAACCGTCATAAAACCGCATTAAACAATGTCACTTAGTGAGATGCAGTGTTTTTCACCATTACAATTCGGGAACTGCGATATCTAATGTGAAAGCGCTTGCAAACGTCGTTAGGTTAGGTTAGGTTAGGTTAGGTTACGTTAGGTTAGGTTAGGTTTGGTTAGGTTAGGTTAGATTAGGTTAGGTTATGTTAGGTAAGCTTTGGTTAGGTTAGGTTAGGTTAGTTTGGGTTAGGTAAAGTTAGGTTAGCTTAAATTAGGTTAGGTTAGGTTAGGTTAGGTTAAGATATGAACCGTGCTAAAACCGCATTAAACAATGTCACTCAGTGAGATGCTGTGTTTTTCACCATTACAAGTCGGGAACTGCGATATCTAATGTGAAAGCGCATGAAACCGTCGTAATCTTGTAGAAAGCATTGTAAAGTAGCGAATAAAACATTTTCTAACGATAGAAGTGCGAAGGTTAGGTTAGTTTGAGCTATGTAGCGTCGTGAAACCACCAAAAACGATGTCATCTAACGAGATAGTGTTGTTTTATTGCGAGTAAGAAACTGCGATAGGTGAAATATTGTGAAAGCACACAAAATGGCATGAACTAGCCAGATACTGCGTCTTTTGCCGTTACAAGTGCGAAACTGCTTTATTGTGATATTCTCGTTAAAGCGCATGCAAGTATCGTGAAACCTTAAAGAACGATGTCATTTAGCGAGATACAGCGTTCTGTACTGTAATAAGTTGGTGAAAAACTGTGAGGTCATGCAAATATCGTAATTGTGAACGAAACAGTGTAATAGAGCGTTTTGAGATACAAGTGCGAATGTTAGGTTAGGTTAAGATATGAACCGTCGTAAAACCGCATTAAACACTGTCACTTTGTGAGATGCAGTGTTTTTCACCATTACAAGTCGGGAACTGCGATATCTAATGTGAAAGCGCATGAAACCGTCGTTAGGTTAGGTTAGGTTAGGTTAGGTTAGGTTAGGTTAGATTAGGTTAGGTTGGGTTGAGTTGGGTTAGGTTAGGTTAGGTTAGGTTGGGTTAGGTTAGGTTAGGTTACGTTAGGTTACGTTAGGTTAGGTTACGTTAGGTTTGGTTATGTTAGGTTAGGATAATTTGGTTAGGTTAGGTAAGGTTAGGTGAGGTTAGGTTGGGTTGGGTGTTGTTGGGTTGGGTTGGGTTGGGTTAGGTTGGGTTAGGTTAGGTTAGGTTACGTTGGGTTAGGTTAGGTTAGGTTAGGTTACGTTAGGCTATGTTAGGTTAGGTTAGGTTACGTTAGGTTAGGTTAGGTCAGGTAAGGTTAGGTTACGTTAGAATAGGTTAGGTTAGGTTACGTTAGGTTAGGTTAGGTTAGGTTAGGTTTGGTTAGGTTAGGTTAGGTTAGCTTAGGTTAGGTTAGGTTGGGTTGGGTTGGGTTACGTTGGGTTAGATTTGGTTAGGTTAGGTTAGGTTAGGTTAGGTTAGGTTGGGTTAGTTTAGTTTAGGTTAGGTTAGGTTGGGTTGGGTGGGGTTAGGTTAGGTTAGGTTAGGTAAGGTTAGGTTAGGTTAGGTTACGTTAGGTTAAGGTATGAACCGTCGTAAAACCGCAACAAACAATGTCACTTAGTGAGATGCAGTGTTTTTCACCTTTACAAGTTGGGAACTGCGATATCTAATGTGAAAGCGCTTGAAACCATCGTAATGTTGTAGAAAGCAATGTAAAGTAGCGAGTAAAACGTTTTCTAACGATAGAAGTGCGAAGGTTATGTTAGGTTGAGTTATGTTAGTTTAAGCTAGGTAGCGTCGTGAAACCACCAAAAACGACGTCATCTAACGAGATAGTGTTGTTTTATTGCATGTACGAAACTGCAATAGGTGAAATGTTGTGAAAGTACACAAAACGGCATGAACAAGCCAGATACTGCGTGTTGTACCGTTACAAGTGCGAAACTGCTATAATGTGATATTCTCGTTAAAGTGCATGCAAGCATCGTGAAACCTTAAAGAACGATGTCATTTAGCGAGATACAGCGTTCTGTACTGCAATAAGTTGGTGAAAAACTGTGAGGTTATGCAAATATCGTAATTGTGAACGAAACAGTGTAATAGAGCGTTTTTCAATACAAGTGCGAATGTAAGGTAAGGTTAAGATATGAACCGTCATAAAACCGCATTAAACAATGTCACTTAGTGAGATGCAGTGTTTTTCACCATTACAATTCGGGAACTGCGATATCTAATGTGAAAGCGCTTGCAAACGTCGTTAGGTTAGGTTAGGTTAGGTTACGTTAGGTTAGGTTAGGTTTGGTTAGGTTAGGTTAGATTAGGTTAGGTTATGTTAGGTAAGCTTTGGTTAGGTTAGGTTAGGTTAGTTTGGGTTAGGTAAAGTTAGGTTAGCTTAAATTAGGTTAGGTTAGGTTAGGTTAGGTTAAGATATGAACCGTGCTAAAACCGCATTAAACAATGTCACTCAGTGAGATGCTGTGTTTTTCACCATTACAAGTCGGGAACTGCGATATCTAATGTGAAAGCGCATGAAACCGTCGTAATCTTGTAGAAAGCATTGTAAAGTAGCGAATAAAACATTTTCTAACGATAGAAGTGCGAAGGTTAGGTTAGTTTGAGCTATGTAGCGTCGTGAAACCACCAAAAACGATGTCATCTAACGAGATAGTGTTGTTTTATTGCGAGTAAGAAACTGCGATAGGTGAAATATTGTGAAAGCACACAAAATGGCATGAACTAGCCAGATACTGCGTCTTTTGCCGTTACAAGTGCGAAACTGCTTTATTGTGATATTCTCGTTAAAGCGCATGCAAGTATCGTGAAACCTTAAAGAACGATGTCATTTAGCGAGATACAGCGTTCTGTACTGTAATAAGTTGGTGAGAAACTGTGAGGTCAAGCAAATATCGTAATTGTGAACGAAACAGTGTAATAGAGCGTTTTTAGATACAAGTGCGAACGTTAGGTTAGGTTAAGATATGAAACGTCGTAAAACCGCATGAAAATATGTCACTAAGTGAGATGCAGTGTTTTTCACCATCACAAGTCGGGAACAAATATCTATTGTGAAAGCGCATGAAACTGTCGTAATGTTGTAGAGAGCATTGTAAAGTAGCGAATAAAACGTTTTCTAACGATAGAAGTGCGAAGGTTAGGTTAGTTTGAGCTACGTAGCGTCGTGAAACCACCAAAAACGATGTCATCTAACGAGATAGTGTTGTTTTATTGCGAGTACGAAACTGCAATAGGTGAAATGTTGTGAAAGTACACAAAACGGCATGAACAAGCCAGATACTGCGTGTTGTACCGTTACAAGTGCGAAACTGCTAAGTTGTGATATTCTCGTTAAAGCGCATGCAAGCATCGTGAAACCTTAAAGAACAATGTCATTTAGCGAGATACAGCGTTCTGTACTGCAATAAGTTGGTGAAAACTGTGAGGTTATGCAAATATCGTAATTGTGAACGAAACAGTGTAATAGAGCGTTTTTAGATACAAGTGCGAATGTTAGGTTAGGTTGAAATATGAACCGTCGTAAAAACGCATTAAGCAATGTCACTTAGTGAGATGCAGTGTTTCTCACCCTTACAAGTCGGTAACTGCGATATCTAATGTGAAAGCGCTTGCAACCGTCGTTAGGTTAGGTTAGGTTAGGTTTGGTTAGGTTAGGTTAGGTTAGATTAGGTTAGGTTAGGTTGAGTTGGGTTAGGTTAGGTTAGGTTAGGTTGATTAGGTTAGGTTAGGTTAGGTTACGTTAGGTTAGGGTAGGTTACGTTAGGTTACGTTAGGTTAGGTTAGGTTAGGTAATGATAATTTGGTTAGGTTAGGTAAGGTTAGGTTAGGTTAGGTTAGGTTGGGTTGGGTTTTGTTGGGTTGGGTTGGGTTAGGTTGGGTTAGGTTGGGTTAGGTTAGGTTAGGTTACGTTAGGTTAGGTTAGGTTAGGTTACGTTACGTTAGGTTATGTTAGGTTAGGTTAGGTTACGTTAGGTTAGGTTAGGTCAGGTAAGGTTAGGTTACGTTAGAATAGGTTAGGTTAGGTTAGGTTAGGTTAGGTTTGGTTAGGTTAGGTTAGGTTAGCTTAGGTTAGGTTAGGTTAGGTTGGGTTGGGTTGGGTTAGGTTGGGTTAGGTTAGGTTAGGTTAGGTTGGCTTAGGTTAGTTTAGGTTAAGTTAGGTTAGGTTAGGTTGGGTTGGGTTGGGTTAGGTTAGGTTAGGTTAGGTTAGGTAAGGTTAGGTTAGGTAAGGTTAGGTTAGGTTTGGTTACGTTAGGTTAAGGTATGAACCGTCGTAAAACCGCATTAAACAATGTCACTTAGTGAGATGCAGTGTTTTTCACCTTTACAAGTTGGGAACTGCGATATCTAATGTGAAAGCGCTTGAAACTATCGTAATGTTGTAAAAAGCAATGTAAAGTAGCGAGTAAAACGTTTTCTAACGATAGAAGCGCGAAGGTTATGTTAGGTTGAGTTATGTTAGTTTAAGCTAGGTAGCGTCGTGAAACCACCAAAAACGATGTCATCTAACGAGATAGTGTTGTTTTATTGCGAGTACGAAACTGCAATAGGTGAAATGTTGTGAAAGTACACAAAACGGCATGAACAAGCCAGATACTGCGTGTTGTACCGTTACAAGTGCGAAACTGCTAAGTTGTGATATTCTCGTTAAAGCGCATGCAAGCATCGTGAAACCTTAAAGAACAATGTCATTTAGCGAGATACAGCGTTCTGTACTGCAATAAGTTGGTGAAAACTGTGAGGTTATGCAAATATCGTAATTGTGAACGAAACAGTGTAATAGAGCGTTTTTAGATACAAGTGCGAATGTTAGGTTAGGTTGAAATATGAACCGTCGTAAAAACGCATTAAGCAATGTCACTTAGTGAGATGCAGTGTTTCTCACCATTACAAGTCGGTAACTGCGATATCTAATGTGAAAGCGCTTGCAACCGTCGTTAGGTTAGGTTAGGTTAGGTTTGGTTAGGTTAGGTTAGGTTAGATTAGGTTAGGTTAGGTTGAGTTGGGTTAGGTTAGGTTAGGTTAGGTTGATTAGGTTAGGTTAGGTTAGGTTACGTTAGGTTAGGGTAGGTTACGTTAGGTTACGTTAGGTTAGGTTAGGTTAGGTAAGGATAATTTGGTTAGGTTAGGTAAGGTTAGGTTAGGTTAGGTTAGGTTGGGTTGGGTTTTGTTGGGTTGGGTTGGGTTAGGTTGGGTTAGGTTGGGTTAGGTTAGGTTAGGTTACGTTAGGTTAGGTTAGGTTAGGTTACGTTACGTTAGGTTATGTTAGGTTAGGTTACGTTACGTTAGGTTATGTTAGGTTAGGTTAGGTTACGTTAGGTTAGGTTAGGTCAGGTAAGGTTAGGTTACGTTAGAATAGGTTAGGTTAGGTTAGGTTAGGTTAGGTTTGGTTAGGTTAGGTTAGGTTAGCTTAGGTTAGGTTAGGTTAGGTTGGGTTGGGTTGGGTTAGGTTGGGTTAGGTTAGGTTAGGTTAGGTTGGCTTAGGTTAGTTTAGGTTAAGTTAGGTTAGGTTAGGTTGGGTTGGGTTGGGTTAGGTTAGGTTAGGTTAGGTTACGTTAGGTTAGGTTAGGTCAGGTAAGGTTAGGTTACGTTAGAATAGGTTAGGTTAGGTTAGGTTAGGTTAGGTTTGGTTAGGTTAGGTTAGGTTAGCTTAGGTTAGGTTAGGTTAGGTTGGGTTGGGTTGGGTTAGGTTGGGTTAGGTTAGGTTAGGTTAGGTTGGCTTAGGTTAGTTTAGGTTAAGTTAGGTTAGGTTAGGTTGGGTTGGGTTGGGTTAGGTTAGGTTAGGTTAGGTTAGGTAAGGTTAGGTTAGGTAAGGTTAGGTTAGGTTTGGTTACGTTAGGTTAAGGTATGAACCGTCGTAAAACCGCATTAAACAATGTCACTTAGTGAGATGCAGTGTTTTTCACCTTTACAAGTTGGGAACTGCGATATCTAATGTGAAAGCGCTTGAAACTATCGTAATGTTGTAAAAAGCAATGTAAAGTAGCGAGTAAAACGTTTTCTAACGATAGAAGCGCGAAGGTTATGTTAGGTTGAGTTATGTTAGTTTAAGCTAGGTAGCGTCGTGAAACCACCAAAAACGACGTCATCTAACGAGATAGTGTTGTTTTATTGCGAGTACGAAACTGCGATAGGTAAAATGTTGTGAAAGCACACAAAACGGCATGAACAAGCCAAATACAGCGTGTTGTACCGTTACAAGTGCGAAACTGCTATGTTGTGATATTCTCGTTAAAGCGCATGCAAGCATCGTGAAACCTTAGAGAATGATGTCATTTAGCGAGAGACAGCGTTCTGTACTGTAATAAGTTGGTGAAAAACTGTGAGGTCATGCAAATATCGTAAGTGTGAACGAAACAGTGTAATAGATCATTTTGAGATACAAGCGCGAATGTTAGGTTAGGGTAAAATATGAACCGTCGTAAAACCGCATTAAACAATGTCACTTTGTGAGATGCAGTGTTTTTCACCATTACAAGTCGGGAACTGCGATATCTAATGTGGAAGCGCATGAAACCGTCGTAATGTTGTAGAGAGCATTGTAAAGTAGCGAGTAAAACGTTTTCTAACGATAGAAGTGCGAAGGTTATGTTAGGTTGAATTATGTTAGTTTAAGCTAGGTAGCGTCGTGAAACCACCAAAAAGGACGTCATCTAACGAGATATAATTGTTTTATTTCATGTACGAAACTGCAATAGGTGAAATGTTGTGAAAGCACACAAAACGGCATGAACAAGCCAAATACTGCGTGTTGTACCGTTACAAGTGCGAAACTGCTAAGTTGTGATATTCTCGTTAAAGCGCATGCAAGCATCGTGAAACCTTAAAGAATGATGTCATTTAGCGATATACAGCGTTCTGTACTGTAATAAGTTGGAGAAAAACTGTGAGGTCATGCAAATATCTTAAATAAGAACGAAACAGTGTAATAGAGCGTTTTTAGATACAAGTGCGAACGTTAGGTTAGGTTAAGATATGAACCGTCGTAAAACCGCATGAAACAATGTCATTAAGTGAGATGCAGTGTTTTTCACCATTACAAGTCGGGAACTGCGATATATAATGTAACTACAAAGCCTCCGTCAGGCTATGTAGCCTTTTGCTTTTGCTTCGTTTTTTTCTGTTGCACGTACAGAAAATAAATAAATCTCAAATCTCTCAAATCTCAAAGCGCATGAAACCGTCGTTAGGTTAGGTTAGGTTAGGTTAGGTTTGGTTAGGTTAGGTTAGGTTAGGTTAGATTAGGTTAGGTTGGGTTGAGTTGGGTTAGGTTAGGTTAGGTTAGGTTGGGTTAGGTTAGGTTACGTTAGGTTAGGTTAGGTTACGCTAGGTTACGTTAGGTTAGGTTAGGTTAGGTTAGGTTAGGTAAGGATAATTTGGTTAGGTTAGGTAAGGTTAGGTTAGGTTAGGTTAGGTTGGGTTGGGTGTTGTTGGGTTGGGTTGGGTTGGGTTAGGTTCGGTTAGGTTAGGTTAGGTTACGTTGGGTTAGGTTAGGTTAGGTTAGGTTACGTTAGGTTAGGTTAGGTTAGGTTTGGTTAGGTTAGGTTAGGTTAGCTTAGGTTAGGTTAGGTTGGGTTGGGTTAGGTTGGGTTAGATTTGGTTAGGTTAGGTTAGGTTAGGTTAGGTTGGGTTAGGTTAGTTTAGGTTAGGTTAGGTTAGGTTAGGTTGGGTTGGGTGGGGTTAGGTTAGGTTAGGTTAGGTAAGGTTAGGTTAGGTTAGGTTAGGTTACGTTAGGTTAAGGTATGAACCGTCGTAAAACCGCATTAAACAATGTCACTTAGTGAGATGCAGTGTTTTTCACCTTTACAAGTTGGGAACTGCGATATCTAATGTGAAAGCGCTTGAAACTATCGTAATGTTGTAAAAAGCAATGTAAAGTAGCGAGTAAAACGTTTTCTAACGATAGAAGCGCGAAGGTTATGTTAGGTTGAGTTATGTTAGTTTAAGCTAGGTAGCGTCGTGAAACCACCAAAAACGACGTCATCTAACGAGATAGTGTTGTTTTATTGCGAGTACGAAACTGCGATAGGTAAAATGTTGTGAAAGCACACAAAACGGCATGAACAAGCCAAATACAGCGTGTTGTACCGTTACAAGTGCGAAACTGCTATGTTGTGATATTCTCGTTAAAGCGCATGCAAGCATCGTGAAACCTTAGAGAATGATGTCATTTAGCGAGAGACAGCGTTCTGTACTGTAATAAGTTGGTGAAAAACTGTGAGGTCATGCAAATATCGTAAGTGTGAACGAAACAGTGTAATAGATCATTTTGAGATACAAGCGCGAATGTTAGGTTAGGGTAAAATATGAACCGTCGTAAAACCGCATTAAACAATGTCACTTTGTGAGATGCAGTAATTTTCACCATTACAAGTCGGGAACTGCGATATCTAATGTGGAAGCGCATGAAACCGTCGTAATGTTGTAGAGAGCATTGTAAAGTAGCGAGTAAAACGTTTTCTAACGATAGAAGTGCGAAGGTTATGTTAGGTTGAATTATGTTAGTTTAAGCTAGGTAGCGTCGTGAAACCACCAAAAAGGACGTCATCTAACGAGATATAATTGTTTTATTTCATATACGAAACTGCAATAGGTGAAATGTTGTGAAAGCACACAAAACGGCATGAACAAGCCAAATACTGCGTGTTGTACCGTTACAAGTGCGAAACTGCTAAGTTGTGATATTCTCGTTAAAGCGCATGCAAGCATCGTGAAACCTTAAAGAATGATGTCATTTAGCGATATACAGCGTTCTGTACTGTAATAAGTTGGAGAAAAACTGTGAGGTCATGCAAATATCTTAAATAAGAACGAAACAGTGTAATAGAGCGTTTTTAGATACAAGTGCGAACGTTAGGTTAGGTTAAGATATGAACCGTCGTAAAACCGCATGAAACAATGTCATTAAGTGAGATGCAGTGTTTTTCACCATTACAAGTCGGGAACTGCGATATATAATGTGAAAGCGCATGAAACCGTCGTTAGGTTAGGTTAGGTTAGGTTAGGTTTGGTTAGGTTAGGTTAGGTTAGGTTAGATTAGGTTAGGTTGGGTTGAGTTGGGTTAGGTTAGGTTAGGTTAGGTTAGGTTGGGTTAGGTTAGGTTACGTTAGGTTAGGTTAGGTTACGCTAGGTTACGTTAGGTTAGGTTAGGTTAGGTTAGGTTAGGTAAGGATAATTTGGTTAGGTTAGGTAAGGTTAGGTTAGGTTAGGTTAGGTTGGGTTGGGTGTTGTTGGGTTGGGTTGGGTTGGGTTAGGTTGGGTTAGGTTAGGTTAGGTTACGTTGGGTTAGGTTAGGTTAGGTTAGGTTACGTTAGGTTAGGTTAGGTTAGGTTAGGTTTGGTTAGGTTAGGTTAGGTTAGCTTAGGTTAGGTTAGGTTGGGTTGGGTTAGGTTGGGTTAGATTTGGTTAGGTTAGGTTAGGTTAGGTTAGGTTGGGTTAGGTTAGTTTAGGTTAGGTTAGGTTAGGTTAGGTTGGGTTGGGTGGGGTTAGGTTAGGTTAGGTTAGGTAAGGTTAGGTTAGGTTAGGTTAGGTTACGTTAGGTTAAGGTATGAACCGTCGTAAAACCGCATTAAACAATGTCACTTAGTGAGATGCAGTGTTTTTCACCTTTACAAGTTGGGAACTGCGATATCTAATGTGAAAGCGCTTGAAACTATCGTAATGTTGTAAAAAGCAGTGTCAAGTAGCGAGTAAAACGTTTTCTAACGATAGAAGCGCGAAGGTTATGTTAGGTTGAGTTATGTTAGTTTAAGCTAGGTAGCGTCGTGAAACCACCAAAAACGACGTCATCTAACGAGATAGTGTTGTTTTATTGCATGTACGAAACTGCAATAGGTGAAATGTTGTGAAAGTACACAAAACGGCATGAACAAGCCAGATACTGCGTGTTGTACCGTTACAAGTGCGAAACTGCTATAATGTGATATTCTCGTTAAAGCGCATGCAAGCATCGTGAAACCTTAAAGAACGATGTCATTTAGCGAGATACAGCGTTCTGTACTGCAATAAGTTGGTGAAAAACTGTGAGGTTATGCAAATATCGTAATTGTGAACGAAACAGTGTAATAGAGCGTTTTTCAATACAAGTGCGAATGTTAGGTTAGGTTAAGATATGAACCGTCGTAAAACTGCATTAAACAATGTCACTTAGTGAGATGCAGTGTTTTTCACCATTACAAGTCGGGAACTGCGATATCTAATGTGAAAGCGCTTGCAAACGTCGTAAGGTTAGGTTAGGTTAGGTTAGGTTACGTTAGGTTAGGTTAGGTTATGTTAGGTAAGGTTTGGTTAGGTTAGGTTAGGTTAGTTTGGGTTAGGTAAGGTTAGGTTAGGTTAAATTAGGTTAGGTTAGGTTAGGTTAGGTTAAGATATGAACCGCGCTAAAAACGCAATAAACAATGTCACTTAGTGAGATGCTGTGTTTTTCACCATTACAAGTCGGGAACTGCGATATCTAATGTGAAAGCGCATGAAACCGTCTTAATCTTGTATAAAACATTGTAAAGTAGCGAATAAAACGTTTTCTAACGATAGAAGTGCGAAGGTTAGGTTAGTTTGAGCTACGTAGCGTCGTGAAACCACCAAAAACGATGTCATCTAACGAGATAGTGTTGTTTTATTGCGAGTACGAAACTGCGATAGGTGAAATATTGTGAAAGCACACAAAAAGGCATGAACTAGCCAGATACTGCGTGTTGTACCGTTACAAGTGCGAAAC
Organism: Rhipicephalus microplus; assembly: GCF_043290135.1. Taxonomy (NCBI): domain Eukaryota; kingdom Metazoa; phylum Arthropoda; class Arachnida; order Ixodida; family Ixodidae; genus Rhipicephalus; species Rhipicephalus microplus. The sequence goes on from NW_027464633.1 coordinate 697,210, forward strand.
TGCTCTAATGTGATATTCTCGTTAAAGCGCATGCAAGCATCGTGAAACCTTGAAGAACAATGTCATTTAGCGAGATACAGCGTTCTGTACTGCAATAAGTTGGTGAAAAACTGTGAGGTTATGCAAATATCGTAATTATGAACGAAACAGTGTAATAGAGCGTTTTTAGATACAAGTGCGAATGTTAGGTTAGGTTAAAATATGATCCGTCGTAAAAACGCATTAAGCAATGTCACTTAGTGAGATGCAGTGTTTCTCACCATTACAAGTCGGGAACTGCGATATCTAATGTGAAAGCGCTTGCAACCGTCGTTAGGTTAGGTTAGGTTAGGTTTGGTTAGGTTAGGTTAGGTTAGGTTAGGTTGGGTTGAGTTGGGTTAGGTTAGGTTAGGTTAGGTTAGGTTGATTAGGTTAGGTTAGGTTAGGTTACGTTAGGTTACGTTAGGTTAGGTTACGTTAGGTTAGGTTAGGTTAGGTAAGGATAATTTGGTTAGGTTAGGTAAGGTTAGGTTAGGTTCGGTTAGGTTGGGTTGGGTTTTGTTGGGTTGGGTTGGGTTAGGTTACGTTAGGTTAGGTTAGGTTAGGTTAGGTTACGTTAGGTTATGTTAGGTTAGGTTAGGTTACGTTAGGTTATGTTAGGTTAGGTTAGGTTACGTTAGGTTAGGTTAGGTCAGGTAAGGTTAGGTTACGTAAGAATAGGTTAGGTTAGGTTAGGTTACGTTAGGTTAGGTTAGGTTAGGTTAGGTTTGGTTAGGTTAGGTTAGGTTAGCTTAGGTTAGGTTAGGTTGGGTTGGGTTGGGTTAGGTTGGGTTAGGTTAGGTTAGGTTAGGTTGGCTTAGGTTAGTTTAGGTTAAGTTAGGTTAGGTTAGGTTGGGTTGGGTTGGGTTGGGTTAGGTTAGGTTAGGTTAGGTTAGGTTAGGTTACGTTAGGTTAAGGTATGAACCGTCGTAAAACCGCATTAAACAATGTCACTTAGTGACATGCAGTGTTTTTCACCTTTACAAGTTGGGAACTGCGATATCTAATGTGAAAGCGCTTGAAACCGTCGTAATGTTGTAGAAAGCAATGCAAACTAGCGAGTAAAACGTTTTCTAACGATAGAAGTGCGAAGGTAATGTTAGGTTGAGTTATGTTAGTTTAAGCTAGGTAGCGTCGTGAAACCACCAAAAATGACGTAATCTAACGAGATAGTGTTGTTTTATTGCGAGTACGAAACTGCGATAGGTAAAATGTTGTGAAAGCACACAAAACGGCATGAACAAGCCAAATACTGCGTGTTGTACCGTTACAAGTGCGAAACTGCTATGTTGTGATATTATCGTTAAAGCGCATGCAAGCATCGTGAAACCTTAAAGAATGATGTCATTTAGCGAGAGACAGCGTTCTGTACTGCAATAAGTTGGTGAAAAACTGTGAGGTTATGCAAATATCGTAATTGTGAACGAAACAGTGTAATAGAGCGTTTTTCAATACAAGTGCGAATGTTAGGTTAGGTTAAGATATGAACCGTCGTAAAACTGCATTAAACAATGTCACTTAGTGAGATGCAGTGTTTTTCACCATTACAAGTCGGGAACTGCGATATCTAATGTGAAAGCGCTTGCAAACGTCGTTAGGTTAGGTTAGGTTAGGTTAGGTTACGTTACGTTAAGTTAGGTTATGTTCGGTAAGGTTTGGTTAGGTTAGGTTAGGTTAGTTTGGGTTAGGTAAGGTTAGGTTAGGTTAAATTAGGTTAGGTTAGGTTAGGTTAGGTTAAGATATGTACCGCGCTAAAAACGCATTAAACAATGTCACTTAGTGAGATGCTGTGTTTTTCACCATTACAAGTCGGGAACTGCGATATCTAATGTGAAAGCGCATGAAACCGTCTTAATCTTGTATAAAACATTGTAAAGTAGCGAATAAAACGTTTTCTAACGATAGAAGTGCGAAGGTTAGGTTAGTTTGAGCTACGTAGCGTCGTGAAACCACCAAAAACGATGTCATCTAACGAGATAGTGTTGTTTTATTGCGAGTACGAAACTGCGATAGGTGAAATATTGTGAAAGCACACAAAATGGCATGAACTAGCCAGATACTGCGTCTTGTGCCGTTACAAGTGCGAAACTGCTTTATTGTGATATTCTCGTTAAAGCGCATGCAAGTATCGTGAAACCTTAAAGAACGATGTCATTTAGCGAGATACAGCGTTCTGTACTGTAATAAGTTGGTGAGAAACTGTGAGGTCAAGCAAATATCGTAATTGTGAACGAAACAGTGTAATTGAGCGTATTTAGATACAAGTGCGAATGTTAGGTTAGGTTGAGATATCAACCGTCGTAAAACCGCATTAAACAATGTCACTTAGTGAGATGTAGTGTTTTTCAACATTACAAGTCGGGAACTACGATATCTAATGTGAAAGCGCATGAAAACGTCGTAATCTTGAAAAAAACATTGTAAAGTTGCGAGTAAAACGTTTTCTAACGATAGAAGTGCGAAGGTTAGGTTAGGTTAGGTTAGTTTGGGCTAGGTAGCGTCGTGAAACCACCAAAAACGACGTCATCTAACGAGATAGTGTTGTTTTATTGCGACTACGAAACTGCGATAGGTGAAATATTGTGAAAGCACACAAAAAGGCATGAACAAGCCAGATACTGCGTGTTGTACCGTTACAAGTGCGAAACTGCTCTAATGTGATATTCTCGTTAAAGCGCATGCAAGCATCGTGAAACCTTGAAGAACAATGTCATTTAGCGAGATACAGCGTTCTGTGCTGCAATAAGTTGGTGAAAAACTGTGAGGTTATGCAAATATCGTAATTATGAACGAAACAGTGTAATAGAGCGTTTTTAGATACAAGTGCGAATGTTAGGTTAGGTTAAAATATGATCCGTCGTAAAAACGCATTAAGCAATGTCACTTAGTGAGATGCAGTGTTTCTCACCATTACAAGTCGGGAACTGCGATATCTAATGTGAAAGCGCTTGCAACCGTCGTTAGGTTAGGTTAGGTTAGGTTTGGTTAGGTTAGGTTAGGTTAGGTTAGGTTGGGTTGAGTTGGGTTAGGTTAGGTTAGGTTAGGTTAGGTTGATTAGGTTAGGTTAGGTTAGGTTACGTTAGGTTACGTTAGGTTACGTTAGGTTAGGTTACGTTAGGTTAGGTTAGGTTAGGTAAGGATAATTTGGTTAGGTTAGGTAAGGTTAGGTTAGGTTAGGTTAGGTTGGGTTGGGTTTTGTTGGGTTGGGTTGGGTTAGGTTACGTTAGGTTAGGTTAGGTTAGGTTACGTTACGTTATGTTAGGTTAGGTTAGGTTACGTTAGGTTATGTTAGGTTAGGTTAGGTTACGTTAGGTTAGGTTAGGTCAGGTAAGGTTAGGTTACGTAAGAATAGGTTAGGTTAGGTTAGGTTACGTTAGGTTAGGTTAGGTTAGGTTAGGTTAGGTTTGGTTAGGTTAGGTTAGGTTAGCTTAGGTTAGGTTAGGTTGGGTTGGGTTGGGTTAGGTTGGGTTAGGTTAGGTTAGGTTAGGTTGGCTTAGGTTAGTTTAGGTTAAGTTAGGTTAGGTTAGGTTGGGTTGGGTTGGGTTGGGTTAGGTTAGGTTAGGTTAGGTTAGGTTAGGTTACGTTAGGTTAAGGTATGAACCGTCGTAAAACCGCATTAAACAATGTCACTTAGTGACATGCAGTGTTTTTCACCTTTACAAGTTGGGAACTGCGATATCTAATGTGAAAGCGCTTGAAACCGTCGTAATGTTGTAGAAAGCAATGCAAACTAGCGAGTAAAACGTTTTCTAACGATAGAAGTGCGAAGGTAATGTTAGGTTGAGTTATGTTGGTTTAAGCTAGGTAGCGTCGTGAAACCACCAAAAACGACGTAATCTAACGAGATAGTGTTGTTTTATTGCGAGTACGAAACTGCGATAGGTAAAATGTTGTGAAAGCACACAAAACGGCATGAACAAGCCAAATACTGCGTGTTGTACCGTTACAAGTGCGAAACTGCTAAGTTGTGATATTCTCGTTAAAGCGCATGCAAGCATCGTGAAACCTTAAAGAACAATGTCATTTAGCGAGATACAGCGTTCTGTACTGCAATAAGTTGGTGAAAACTGTGAGGTTATGCAAATATCGTAATTGTGAACGAAACAGTGTAATAGAGCGTTTTTAGATACAAGTGCGAATGTTAGGTTAGGTTGAAATATGAACCGTCGTAAAAACGCATTAAGCAATGTCACTTAGTGAGATGCAGTGTTTCTCACCATTACAAGTCGGTAACTGCGATATCTAATGTGAAAGCGCTTGCAACCGTCGTTAGGTTAGGTTAGGTTAGGTTTGGTTAGGTTAGGTTAGGTTAGATTAGGTTAGGTTAGGTTGAGTTGGGTTAGGTTAGGTTAGGTTAGGTTGATTAGGTTAGGTTACGTTAGGTTACGTTAGGTTAGGGTAGGTTACGTTAGGTTACGTTAGGTTAGGTTAGGTTAGGTAAGGATAATTTGGTTAGGTTAGGTAAGGTTAGGTTAGGTTAGGTTAGGTTGGGTTGGGTTTTGTTGGGTTGGGTTGGGTTAGGTTGGGTTAGGTTGGGTTAGGTTAGGTTAGGTTACGTTAGGTTAGGTTAGGTTAGGTTACGTTACGTTAGGTTATGTTAGGTTAGGTTAGGTTACGTTAGGTTAGGTTAGGTCAGGTAAGGTTAGGTTACGTTAGAATAGGTTAGGTTAGGTTAGGTTAGGTTAGGTTTGGTTAGGTTAGGTTAGGTTAGCTTAGGTTAGGTTAGGTTAGGTTGGGTTGGGTTGGGTTAGGTTGGGTTAGGTTAGGTTAGGTTAGGTTGGCTTAGGTTAGTTTAGGTTAAGTTAGGTTAGGTTAGGTTGGGTTGGGTTGGGTTAGGTTAGGTTAGGTTAGGTTACGTTAGGTTAGGTTAGGTCAGGTAAGGTTAGGTTACGTTAGAATAGGTTAGGTTAGGTTAGGTTAGGTTAGGTTTGGTTAGGTTAGGTTAGGTTAGCTTAGGTTAGGTTAGGTTAGGTTGGGTTGGGTTGGGTTAGGTTGGGTTAGGTTAGGTTAGGTTAGGTTGGCTTAGGTTAGTTTAGGTTAAGTTAGGTTAGGTTAGGTTGGGTTGGGTTGGGTTAGGTTAGGTTAGGTTAGGTTAGGTTAGGTAAGGTTAGGTTAGGTAAGGTTAGGTTAGGTTTGGTTACGTTAGGTTAAGGTATGAACCGTCGTAAAACCGCATTAAACAATGTCACTTAGTGAGATGCAGTGTTTTTCACCTTTACAAGTTGGGAACTGCGATATCTAATGTGAAAGCGCTTGAAACTATCGTAATGTTGTAAAAAGCAATGTAAAGTAGCGAGTAAAACGTTTTCTAACGATAGAAGCGCGAAGGTTATGTTAGGTTGAGTTATGTTAGTTTAAGCTAGGTAGCGTCGTGAAACCACCAAAAACGACGTCATCTAACGAGATAGTGTTGTTTTATTGCGAGTACGAAACTGCGATAGGTAAAATGTTGTGAAAGCACACAAAACGGCATGAACAAGCCAAATACAGCGTGTTGTACCGTTACAAGTGCGAAACTGCTATGTTGTGATATTCTCGTTAAAGCGCATGCAAGCATCGTGAAACCTTAGAGAATGATGTCATTTAGCGAGAGACAGCGTTCTGTACTGTAATAAGTTGGTGAAAAACTGTGAGGTCATGCAAATATCGTAAGTGTGAACGAAACAGTGTAATAGATCATTTTGAGATACAAGCGCGAATGTTAGGTTAGGGTAAAATATGAACCGTCGTAAAACCGCATTAAACAATGTCACTTTGTGAGATGCAGTGTTTTTCACCATTACAAGTCGGGAACTGCGATATCTAATGTGGAAGCGCATGAAACCGTCGTAATGTTGTAGAGAGCATTGTAAAGTAGCGAGTAAAACGTTTTCTAACGATAGAAGTGCGAAGGTTATGTTAGGTTGAATTATGTTAGTTTAAGCTAGGTAGCGTCGTGAAACCACCAAAAAGGACGTCATCTAACGAGATATAATTGTTTTATTTCATGTACGAAACTGCAATAGGTGAAATGTTGTGAAAGCACACAAAACGGCATGAACAAGCCAAATACTGCGTGTTGTACCGTTACAAGTGCGAAACTGCTAAGTTGTGATATTCTCGTTAAAGCGCATGCAAGCATCGTGAAACCTTAAAGAATGATGTCATTTAGCGATATACAGCGTTCTGTACTGTAATAAGTTGGAGAAAAACTGTGAGGTCATGCAAATATCTTAAATAAGAACGAAACAGTGTAATAGAGCGTTTTTAGATACAAGTGCGAACGTTAGGTTAGGTTAAGATATGAACCGTCGTAAAACCGCATGAAACAATGTCATTAAGTGAGATGCAGTGTTTTTCACCATTACAAGTCGGGAACTGCGATATATAATGTAACTACAAAGCCTCCGTCAGGCTATGTAGCCTTTTGCTTTTGCTTCGTTTTTTTCTGTTGCACGTACAGAAAATAAATAAATCTCAAATCTCTCAAATCTCAAAGCGCATGAAACCGTCGTTAGGTTAGGTTAGGTTAGGTTAGGTTTGGTTAGGTTAGGTTAGGTTAGGTTAGATTAGGTTAGGTTGGGTTGAGTTGGGTTAGGTTAGGTTAGGTTAGGTTGGGTTAGGTTAGGTTACGTTAGGTTAGGTTAGGTTACGCTAGGTTACGTTAGGTTAGGTTAGGTTAGGTTAGGTTAGGTAAGGATAATTTGGTTAGGTTAGGTAAGGTTAGGTTAGGTTAGGTTAGGTTGGGTTGGGTGTTGTTGGGTTGGGTTGGGTTGGGTTAGGTTGGGTTAGGTTAGGTTAGGTTACGTTGGGTTAGGTTAGGTTAGGTTAGGTTACGTTAGGTTAGGTTAGGTTAGGTTTGGTTAGGTTAGGTTAGGTTAGCTTAGGTTAGGTTAGGTTGGGTTGGGTTAGGTTGGGTTAGATTTGGTTAGGTTAGGTTAGGTTAGGTTAGGTTGGGTTAGGTTAGTTTAGGTTAGGTTAGGTTAGGTTAGGTTGGGTTGGGTGGGGTTAGGTTAGGTTAGGTTAGGTAAGGTTAGGTTAGGTTAGGTTAGGTTACGTTAGGTTAAGGTATGAACCGTCGTAAAACCGCATTAAACAATGTCACTTAGTGAGATGCAGTGTTTTTCACCTTTACAAGTTGGGAACTGCGATATCTAATGTGAAAGCGCTTGAAACTATCGTAATGTTGTAAAAAGCAATGTAAAGTAGCGAGTAAAACGTTTTCTAACGATAGAAGCGCGAAGGTTATGTTAGGTTGAGTTATGTTAGTTTAAGCTAGGTAGCGTCGTGAAACCACCAAAAACGACGTCATCTAACGAGATAGTGTTGTTTTATTGCGAGTACGAAACTGCGATAGGTAAAATGTTGTGAAAGCACACAAAACGGCATGAACAAGCCAAATACAGCGTGTTGTACCGTTACAAGTGCGAAACTGCTATGTTGTGATATTCTCGTTAAAGCGCATGCAAGCATCGTGAAACCTTAGAGAATGATGTCATTTAGCGAGAGACAGCGTTCTGTACTGTAATAAGTTGGTGAAAAACTGTGAGGTCATGCAAATATCGTAAGTGTGAACGAAACAGTGTAATAGATCATTTTGAGATACAAGCGCGAATGTTAGGTTAGGGTAAAATATGAACCGTCGTAAAACCGCATTAAACAATGTCACTTTGTGAGATGCAGTAATTTTCACCATTACAAGTCGGGAACTGCGATATCTAATGTGGAAGCGCATGAAACCGTCGTAATGTTGTAGAGAGCATTGTAAAGTAGCGAGTAAAACGTTTTCTAACGATAGAAGTGCGAAGGTTATGTTAGGTTGAATTATGTTAGTTTAAGCTAGGTAGCGTCGTGAAACCACCAAAAAGGACGTCATCTAACGAGATATAATTGTTTTATTTCATGTACGAAACTGCAATAGGTGAAATGTTGTGAAAGCACACAAAACGGCATGAACAAGCCAAATACTGCGTGTTGTACCGTTACAAGTGCGAAACTGCTAAGTTGTGATATTCTCGTTAAAGCGCATGCAAGCATCGTGAAACCTTAAAGAATGATGTCATTTAGCGATATACAGCGTTCTGTACTGTAATAAGTTGGAGAAAAACTGTGAGGTCATGCAAATATCTTAAATAAGAACGAAACAGTGTAATAGAGCGTTTTTAGATACAAGTGCGAACGTTAGGTTAGGTTAAGATATGAACCGTCGTAAAACCGCATGAAACAATGTCATTAAGTGAGATGCAGTGTTTTTCACCATTACAAGTCGGGAACTGCGATATATAATGTGAAAGCGCATGAAACCGTCGTTAGGTTAGGTTAGGTTAGGTTAGGTTTGGTTAGGTTAGGTTAGGTTAGGTTAGATTAGGTTAGGTTGGGTTGAGTTGGGTTAGGTTAGGTTAGGTTAGGTTAGGTTGGGTTAGGTTAGGTTACGTTAGGTTAGGTTAGGTTACGCTAGGTTACGTTAGGTTAGGTTAGGTTAGGTTAGGTTAGGTAAGGATAATTTGGTTAGGTTAGGTAAGGTTAGGTTAGGTTAGGTTAGGTTGGGTTGGGTGTTGTTGGGTTGGGTTGGGTTGGGTTAGGTTGGGTTAGGTTAGGTTAGGTTACGTTGGGTTAGGTTAGGTTAGGTTAGGTTACGTTAGGTTAGGTTAGGTTAGGTTAGGTTTGGTTAGGTTAGGTTAGGTTAGCTTAGGTTAGGTTAGGTTGGGTTGGGTTAGGTTGGGTTAGATTTGGTTAGGTTAGGTTAGGTTAGGTTAGGTTGGGTTAGGTTAGTTTAGGTTAGGTTAGGTTAGGTTAGGTTGGGTTGGGTGGGGTTAGGTTAGGTTAGGTTAGGTAAGGTTAGGTTAGGTTAGGTTAGGTTACGTTAGGTTAAGGTATGAACCATCGTAAAACCGCATTAAACAATGTCACTTAGTGAGATGCAGTGTTTTTCACCTTTACAAGTTGGGAACTGCGATATCTAATGTGAAAGCGCTTGAAACTATCGTAATGTTGTAAAAAGCAGTGTAAAGTAGCGAGTAAAACGTTTTCTAACGATAGAAGCGCGAAGGTTATGTTAGGTTGAGTTATGTTAGTTTAAGCTAGGTAGCGTCGTGAAACCACCAAAAACGACGTCATCTAACGAGATAGTGTTGTTTTATTGCATGTACGAAACTGCAATAGGTGAAATGTTGTGAAAGTACACAAAACGGCATGAACAAGCCAGATACTGCGTGTTGTACCGTTACAAGTGCGAAACTGCTATAATGTGATATTCTCGTTAAAGCGCATGCAAGCATCGTGAAACCTTGAAGAACAATGTCATTTAGCGAGATACAGCGTTCTGTACTGCAATAAGTTGGTGAAAAACTGTGAGGTTATGCAAATATCGTAATTATGAACGAAACAGTGTAATAGAGCGTTTTTAGATACAAGTGCGAATGTTAGGTTAGGTTAAAATATGATCCGTCGTAAAAACGCATTAAGCAATGTCACTTAGTGAGATGCAGTGTTTCTCACCATTACAAGTCGGGAACTGCGATATCTAATGTGAAAGCGCTTGCAACCGTCGTTAGGTTAGGTTAGGTTAGGTTTGGTTAGGTTAGGTTAGGTTAGGTTAGGTTGGGTTGAGTTGGGTTAGGTTAGGTTAGGTTAGGTTAGGTTGATTAGGTTAGGTTAGGTTAGGTTACGTTAGGTTACGTTAGGTTAGGTTACGTTAGGTTAGGTTAGGTTAGGTAAGGATAATTTGGTTAGGTTAGGTAAGGTTAGGTTAGGTTCGGTTAGGTTGGGTTGGGTTTTGTTGGGTTGGGTTGGGTTAGGTTACGTTAGGTTAGGTTAGGTTAGGTTAGGTTACGTTAGGTTATGTTAGGTTAGGTTAGGTTACGTTAGGTTATGTTAGGTTAGGTTAGGTTACGTTAGGTTAGGTTAGGTTAGGTTAGGTTTGGTTAGGTTAGGTTAGGTTAGCTTAGGTTAGGTTAGGTTGGGTTGGGTTGGGTTAGGTTGGGTTAGGTTAGGTTAGGTTAGGTTGGCTTAGGTTAGTTTAGGTTAAGTTAGGTTAGGTTAGGTTGGGTTGGGTTGGGTTGGGTTAGGTTAGGTTAGGTTAGGTTAGGTTAGGTTACGTTAGGTTAAGGTATGAACCGTCGTAAAACCGCATTAAACAATGTCACTTAGTGACATGCAGTGTTTTTCACCTTTACAAGTTGGGAACTGCGATATCTAATGTGAAAGCGCTTGAAACCGTCGTAATGTTGTAGAAAGCAATGCAAACTAGCGAGTAAAACGTTTTCTAACGATAGAAGTGCGAAGGTAATGTTAGGTTGAGTTATGTTAGTTTAAGCTAGGTAGCGTCGTGAAACCACCAAAAATGACGTAATCTAACGAGATAGTGTTGTTTTATTGCGAGTACGAAACTGCGATAGGTAAAATGTTGTGAAAGCACACAAAACGGCATGAACAAGCCAAATACTGCGTGTTGTACCGTTACAAGTGCGAAACTGCTATGTTGTGATATTATCGTTAAAGCGCATGCAAGCATCGTGAAACCTTAAAGAATGATGTCATTTAGCGAGAGACAGCGTTCTGTACTGCAATAAGTTGGTGAAAAACTGTGAGGTTATGCAAATATCGTAATTGTGAACGAAACAGTGTAATAGAGCGTTTTTCAATACAAGTGCGAATGTTAGGTTAGGTTAAGATATGAACCGTCGTAAAACTGCATTAAACAATGTCACTTAGTGAGATGCAGTGTTTTTCACCATTACAAGTCGGGAACTGCGATATCTAATGTGAAAGCGCTTGCAAACGTCGTTAGGTTAGGTTAGGTTAGGTTAGGTTACGTTACGTTAAGTTAGGTTATGTTCGGTAAGGTTTGGTTAGGTTAGGTTAGGTTAGTTTGGGTTAGGTAAGGTTAGGTTAGGTTAAATTAGGTTAGGTTAGGTTAGGTTAGGTTAAGATATGTACCGCGCTAAAAACGCATTAAACAATGTCACTTAGTGAGATGCTGTGTTTTTCACCATTACAAGTCGGGAACTGCGATATCTAATGTGAAAGCGCATGAAACCGTCTTAATCTTGTATAAAACATTGTAAAGTAGCGAATAAAACGTTTTCTAACGATAGAAGTGCGAAGGTTAGGTTAGTTTGAGCTACGTAGCGTCGTGAAACCACCAAAAACGATGTCATCTAACGAGATAGTGTTGTTTTATTGCGAGTACGAAACTGCGATAGGTGAAATATTGTGAAAGCACACAAAATGGCATGAACTAGCCAGATACTGCGTCTTGTGCCGTTACAAGTGCGAAACTGCTTTATTGTGATATTCTCGTTAAAGCGCATGCAAGTATCGTGAAACCTTAAAGAACGATGTCATTTAGCGAGATACAGCGTTCTGTACTGTAATAAGTTGGTGAGAAACTGTGAGGTCAAGCAAATATCGTAATTGTGAACGAAACAGTGTAATTGAGCGTATTTAGATACAAGTGCGAATGTTAGGTTAGGTTGAGATATCAACCGTCGTAAAACCGCATTAAACAATGTCACTTAGTGAGATGTAGTGTTTTTCAACATTACAAGTCGGGAACTACGATATCTAATGTGAAAGCGCATGAAAACGTCGTAATCTTGAAAAAAACATTGTAAAGTTGCGAGTAAAACGTTTTCTAACGATAGAAGTGCGAAGGTTAGGTTAGGTTAGGTTAGTTTGGGCTAGGTAGCGTCGTGAAACCACCAAAAACGACGTCATCTAACGAGATAGTGTTGTTTTATTGCGACTACGAAACTGCGATAGGTGAAATATTGTGAAAGCACACAAAAAGGCATGAACAAGCCAGATACTGCGCGTTGTACCGTTACAAGTGCGAAACTGCTCTAATGTGATATTCTCGTTAAAGCGCATGCAAGCATCGTGAAACCTTGAAGAACAATGTCATTTAGCGAGATACAGCGTTCTGTGCTGCAATAAGTTGGTGAAAAACTGTGAGGTTATGCAAATATCGTAATTATGAACGAAACAGTGTAATAGAGCGTTTTTAGATACAAGTGCGAATGTTAGGTTAGGTTAAAATATGATCCGTCGTAAAAACGCATTAAGCAATGTCACTTAGTGAGATGCAGTGTTTCTCACCATTACAAGTCGGGAACTGCGATATCTAATGTGAAAGCGCTTGCAACCGTCGTTAGGTTAGGTTAGGTTAGGTTTGGTTAGGTTAGGTTAGGTTAGGTTAGGTTGGGTTGAGTTGGGTTAGGTTAGGTTAGGTTGATTAGGTTAGGTTAGGTTAGGTTACGTTAGGTTACGTTAGGTTACGTTAGGTTAGGTTACGTTAGGTTAGGTTAGGTTAGGTAAGGATAATTTGGTTAGGTTAGGTAAGGTTAGGTTAGGTTAGGTTAGGTTGGGTTGGGTTTTGTTGGGTTGGGTTGGGTTAGGTTACGTTAGGTTAGGTTAGGTTAGGTTACGTTACGTTATGTTAGGTTAGGTTAGGTTACGTTAGGTTATGTTAGGTTAGGTTAGGTTACGTTAGGTTAGGTTAGGTCAGGTAAGGTTAGGTTACGTAAGAATAGGTTAGGTTAGGTTAGGTTACGTTAGGTTAGGTTAGGTTAGGTTAGGTTAGGTTTGGTTAGGTTAGGTTAGGTTAGCTTAGGTTAGGTTAGGTTGGGTTGGGTTGGGTTAGGTTGGGTTAGGTTAGGTTAGGTTAGGTTGGCTTAGGTTAGTTTAGGTTAAGTTAGGTTAGGTTAGGTTGGGTTGGGTTGGGTTGGGTTAGATTAGGTTAGGTTAGGTTAGGTTAGGTTACGTTAGGTTAAGGTATGAACCGTCGTAAAACCGCATTAAACAATGTCACTTAGTGACATGCAGTGTTTTTCACCTTTACAAGTTGGGAACTGCGATATCTAATGTGAAAGCGCTTGAAACCGTCGTAATGTTGTAGAAAGCAATGCAAACTAGCGAGTAAAACGTTTTCTAACGATAGAAGTGCGAAGGTAATGTTAGGTTGAGTTATGTTGGTTTAAGCTAGGTAGCGTCGTGAAACCACCAAAAACGACGTAATCTAACGAGATAGTGTTGTTTTATTGCGAGTACGAAACTGCGATAGGTAAAATGTTGTGAAAGCACACAAAACGGCATGAACAAGCCAAATACTGCGTGTTGTACCGTTACAAGTGCGAAACTGCTAAGTTGTGATATTCTCGTTAAAGCGCATGCAAGCATCGTGAAACCTTAAAGAACAATGTCATTTAGCGAGATACAGCGTTCTGTACTGCAATAAGTTGGTGAAAACTGTGAGGTTATGCAAATATCGTAATTGTGAACGAAACAGTGTAATAGAGCGTTTTTAGATACAAGTGCGAATGTTAGGTTAGGTTGAAATATGAACCGTCGTAAAAACGCATTAAGCAATGTCACTTAGTGAGATGCAGTGTTTCTCACCATTACAAGTCGGTAACTGCGATATCTAATGTGAAAGCGCTTGCAACCGTCGTTAGGTTAGGTTAGGTTAGGTTTGGTTAGGTTAGGTTAGGTTAGATTAGGTTAGGTTAGGTTGAGTTGGGTTAGGTTAGGTTAGGTTAGGTTGATTAGGTTAGGTTACGTTAGGTTACGTTAGGTTAGGGTAGGTTACGTTAGGTTACGTTAGGTTAGGTTAGGTTAGGTAAGGATAATTTGGTTAGGTTAGGTAAGGTTAGGTTAGGTTAGGTTAGGTTGGGTTGGGTTTTGTTGGGTTGGGTTGGGTTAGGTTGGGTTAGGTTGGGTTAGGTTAGCTTAGGTTACGTTAGGTTAGGTTAGGTTAGGTTACGTTACGTTAGGTTATGTTAGGTTAGGTTAGGTTACGTTAGGTTAGGTTAGGTCAGGTAAGGTTAGGTTACGTTAGAATAGGTTAGGTTAGGTTAGGTTAGGTTAGGTTTGGTTAGGTTAGGTTAGGTTAGCTTAGGTTAGGTTAGGTTAGGTTGGGTTGGGTTGGGTTAGGTTGGGTTAGGTTAGGTTAGGTTAGGTTGGCTTAGGTTAGTTTAGGTTAAGTTAGGTTAGGTTAGGTTGGGTTGGGTTGGGTTAGGTTAGGTTAGGTTAGGTTACGTTAGGTTAGGTTAGGTCAGGTAAGGTTAGGTTACGTTAGAATAGGTTAGGTTAGGTTAGGTTAGGTTAGGTTTGGTTAGGTTAGGTTAGGTTAGCTTAGGTTAGGTTAGGTTAGGTTGGGTTGGGTTGGGTTAGGTTGGGTTAGGTTAGGTTAGGTTAGGTTGGCTTAGGTTAGTTTAGGTTAAGTTAGGTTAGGTTAGGTTGGGTTGGGTTGGGTTAGGTTAGGTTAGGTTAGGTTAGGTAAGGTTAGGTTAGGTAAGGTTAGGTTAGGTTTGGTTACGTTAGGTTAAGGTATGAACCGTCGTAAAACCGCATTAAACAATGTCACTTAGTGAGATGCAGTGTTTTTCACCTTTACAAGTTGGGAACTGCGATATCTAATGTGAAAGCGCTTGAAACTATCGTAATGTTGTAAAAAGCAATGTAAAGTAGCGAGTAAAACGTTTTCTAACGATAGAAGCGCGAAGGTTATGTTAGGTTGAGTTATGTTAGTTTAAGCTAGGTAGCGTCGTGAAACCACCAAAAACGACGTCATCTAACGAGATAGTGTTGTTTTATTGCGAGTACGAAACTGCGATAGGTAAAATGTTGTGAAAGCACACAAAACGGCATGAACAAGCCAAATACATCGTGTTGTACCGTTACAAGTGCGAAACTGCTATGTTGTGATATTCTCGTTAAAGCGCATGCAAGCATCGTGAAACCTTAGAGAATGATGTCATTTAGCGAGAGACAGCGTTCTGTACTGTAATAAGTTGGTGAAAAACTGTGAGGTCATGCAAATATCGTAAGTGTGAACGAAACAGTGTAATAGATCATTTTGAGATACAAGCGCGAATGTTAGGTTAGGGTAAAATATGAACCGTCGTAAAACCGCATTAAACAATGTCACTTTGTGAGATGCAGTGTTTTTCACCATTACAAGTCGGGAACTGCGATATCTAATGTGGAAGCGCATGAAACCGTCGTAATGTTGTAGAGAGCATTGTAAAGTAGCGAGTAAAACGTTTTCTAACGATAGAAGTGCGAAGGTTATGTTAGGTTGAGTTATGTTAGTTTAAGCTAGGTAGCGTCGTGAAACCACCAAAAAGGACGTCATCTAACGAGATATAATTGTTTTATTTCATGTACGAAACTGCAATAGGTGAAATGTTGTGAAAGCACACAAAACGGCATGAACAAGCCAAATACTGCGTGTTGTACCGTTACAAGTGCGAAACTGCTAAGTTGTGATATTCTCGTTAAAGCGCATGCAAGCATCGTGAAACCTTAAAGAATGATGTCATTTAGCGATATACAGCGTTCTGTACTGTAATAAGTTGGAGAAAAACTGTGAGGTCATGCAAATATCTTAAATAAGAACGAAACAGTGTAATAGAGCGTTTTTAGATACAAGTGCGAACGTTAGGTTAGGTTAAGATATGAACCGTCGTAAAACCGCATGAAACAATGTCATTAAGTGAGATGCAGTGTTTTTCACCATTACAAGTCGGGAACTGCGATATATAATGTAACTACAAAGCCTCCGTCAGGCTATGTAGCCTTTTGCTTTTGCTTCGTTTTTTTCTGTTGCACGTACAGAAAATAAATAAATCTCAAATCTCTCAAATCTCAAAGCGCATGAAACCGTCGTTAGGTTAGGTTAGGTTAGGTTAGGTTTGGTTAGGTTAGGTTAGGTTAGGTTAGATTAGGTTAGGTTGGGTTGAGTTGGGTTAGGTTAGGTTAGGTTAGGTTAGGTTGGGTTAGGTTAGGTTACGTTAGGTTAGGTTAGGTTACGCTAGGTTACGTTAGGTTAGGTTAGGTTAGGTTAGGTTAGGTAAGGATAATTTGGTTAGGTTAGGTAAGGTTAGGTTAGGTTAGGTTAGGTTGGGTTGGGTGTTGTTGGGTTGGGTTGGGTTGGGTTAGGTTGGGTTAGGTTAGGTTAGGTTACGTTGGGTTAGGTTAGGTTAGGTTAGGTTACGTTAGGTTAGGTTAGGTTAGGTTTGGTTAGGTTAGGTTAGGTTAGCTTAGGTTAGGTTAGGTTGGGTTGGGTTAGGTTGGGTTAGATTTGGTTAGGTTAGGTTAGGTTAGGTTAGGTTGGGTTAGGTTAGTTTAGGTTAGGTTAGGTTAGGTTAGGTTGGGTTGGGTGGGGTTAGGTTAGGTTAGGTTAGGTAAGGTTAGGTTAGGTTAGGTTAGGTTACGTTAGGTTAAGGTATGAACCGTCGTAAAACCGCATTAAACAATGTCACTTAGTGAGATGCAGTGTTTTTCACCTTTACAAGTTGGGAACTGCGATATCTAATGTGAAAGCGCTTGAAACTATCGTAATGTTGTAAAAAGCAATGTAAAGTAGCGAGTAAAACGTTTTCTAACGATAGAAGCGCGAAGGTTATGTTAGGTTGAGTTATGTTAGTTTAAGCTAGGTAGCGTCGTGAAACCACCAAAAACGACGTCATCTAACGAGATAGTGTTGTTTTATTGCGAGTACGAAACTGCGATAGGTAAAATGTTGTGAAAGCACACAAAACGGCATGAACAAGCCAAATACAGCGTGTTGTACCGTTACAAGTGCGAAACTGCTATGTTGTGATATTCTCGTTAAAGCGCATGCAAGCATCGTGAAACCTTAGAGAATGATGTCATTTAGCGAGAGACAGCGTTCTGTACTGTAATAAGTTGGTGAAAAACTGTGAGGTCATGCAAATATCGTAAGTGTGAACGAAACAGTGTAATAGATCATTTTGAGATACAAGCGCGAATGTTAGGTTAGGGTAAAATATGAACCGTCGTAAAACCGCATTAAACAATGTCACTTTGTGAGATGCAGTAATTTTCACCATTACAAGTCGGGAACTGCGATATCTAATGTGGAAGCGCATGAAACCGTCGTAATGTTGTAGAGAGCATTGTAAAGTAGCGAGTAAAACGTTTTCTAACGATAGAAGTGCGAAGGTTATGTTAGGTTGAATTATGTTAGTTTAAGCTAGGTAGCGTCGTGAAACCACCAAAAAGGACGTCATCTAACGAGATATAATTGTTTTATTTCATGTACGAAACTGCAATAGGTGAAATGTTGTGAAAGCACACAAAACGGCATGAACAAGCCAAATACTGCGTGTTGTACCGTTACAAGTGCGAAACTGCTAAGTTGTGATATTCTCGTTAAAGCGCATGCAAGCATCGTGAAACCTTAAAGAATGATGTCATTTAGCGATATACAGCGTTCTGTACTGTAATAAGTTGGAGAAAAACTGTGAGGTCATGCAAATATCTTAAATAAGAACGAAACAGTGTAATAGAGCGTTTTTAGATACAAGTGCGAACGTTAGGTTAGGTTAAGATATGAACCGTCGTAAAACCGCATGAAACAATGTCATTAAGTGAGATGCAGTGTTTTTCACCATTACAAGTCGGGAACTGCGATATATAATGTGAAAGCGCATGAAACCGTCGTTAGGTTAGGTTAGGTTAGGTTAGGTTTGGTTAGGTTAGGTTAGGTTAGGTTAGATTAGGTTAGGTTGGGTTGAGTTGGGTTAGGTTAGGTTAGGTTAGGTTAGGTTGGGTTAGGTTAGGTTACGTTAGGTTAGGTTAGGTTACGCTAGGTTACGTTAGGTTAGGTTAGGTTAGGTTAGGTTAGGTAAGGATAATTTGGTTAGGTTAGGTAAGGTTAGGTTAGGTTAGGTTAGGTTGGGTTGGGTGTTGTTGGGTTGGGTTGGGTTGGGTTAGGTTGGGTTAGGTTAGGTTAGGTTAATAAAACTTGTTGTTGGGCTAGTTGGTTATACATCATATACTTAGAAATTTGGCGCAACCTCGACTCACGCAAACACTCACACAAGCACACACACTTACACCAGAGCAACACACACGACACGCAGCGCTCACTACCAACTGTCTTGTGTCGCATATTGCCGCATGTGGGTGTGAACCACGATTTTCTGATACAAGGATTCTTGGGAGAAGCTCAAATTTATCAGCACGTTTGCTGTTAGAAGCATATTATATAGAAAAGAATAAAGATATATGTGTCAGCGAGCCATCTTTGGTGTTGCATCAACAAGAAATATCTTTCCTTGATGCGAGGGTTTAGCGATTATATCTCCTTTTCGTGTTAACCCCCCCTTTTTTACTTTTTTTACTTTTTTTACTTTTTACTTGTTCCTAGTGGTGTGGTGACGCCATGTTGGTTTTCTACTGGCGCAGTTCTGTTAGTTTGTGCCTTTGCGCATTTCGATGTACGTATTTAAGAAGGTCAGATAGGAGCAATAAACAGTTGGTAGTGAGCGCTGCGTGTCGTGTGTGTTGCTCTGGTGTAAGTGTGTGTGCTTGTGTGAGTGTTTGCGTGAGTCGAGGTTGCGCCAAATTTCTAAGTATATGAAGTAGGTTAGGTTACGTTGGGTTAGGTTAGGTTAGGTTAGGTTAGGTTAGGTTAGGTTAGGTTAGGTTAGGTTTGGTTAGGTTAGGTTAGGTTAGCTTAGGTTAGGTTAGGTTGGGTTGGGTTAGGTTGGGTTAGATTTGGTTAGGTTAGGTTAGGTTAGGTTAGGTTGGGTTAGGTTAGTTTAGGTTAGGTTAGGTTAGGTTAGGTTGGGTTGGGTGGGGTTAGGTTAGGTTAGGTTAGGTAAGGTTAGGTTAGGTTAGGTTAGGTTACGTTAGGTTAAGGTATGAACCATCGTAAAACCGCATTAAACAATGTCACTTAGTGAGATGCAGTGTTTTTCACCTTTACAAGTTGGGAACTTCGATATCTAATGTGAAAGCGCTTGAAACTATCGTAATGTTGTAAAAAGCAGTGTAAAGTAGCGAGTAAAACGTTTTCTAACGATAGAAGCGCGAAGGTTATGTTAGGTTGAGTTATGTTAGTTTAAGCTAGGTAGCGTCGTGAAACCACCAAAAACGACGTCATCTAACGAGATAGTGTTGTTTTATTGCATGTACGAAACTGCAATAGGTGAAATGTTGTGAAAGTACACAAAACGGCATGAACAAGCCAGATACTGCGTGTTGTACCGTTACAAGTGCGAAACTGCTATAATGTGATATTCTCGTTAAAGCGCATGCAAGCATCGTGAAACCTTAAAGAACGATGTCATTTAGCGAGATACAGCGTTCTGTACTGCAATAAGTTGGTGAAAAACTGTGAGGTTATGCAAATATCGTAATTGTGAACGAAACAGTGTAATAGAGCGTTTTTCAATACAAGTGCGAATGTTAGGTTAGGTTAAGATATGAACCGTCGTAAAACTGCATTAAACAATGTCACTTAGTGAGATGCAGTGTTTTTCACCATTACAAGTCGGGAACTGCGATATCTAATGTGAAAGCGCTTGCAAACGTCGTTAGGTTAGGTTAGGTTAGGTTAGGTTACGTTAGGTTAGGTTAGGTTAGGTTATGTTAGGTAAGGTTTGGTTAGGTTAGGTTAGGTTAGTTTGGGTTAGGTAAGGTTAGGTTAGGTTAAATTAGGTTAGGTTAGGTTAGGTTAGGTTAAGATATGAACCGCGCTAAAAACGCAATAAACAATGTCACTTAGTGAGATGCTGTGTTTTTCACCATTACAAGTCGGGAACTGCGATATCTAATGTGAAAGCGCATGAAACCGTCTTAATCTTGTATAAAACATTGTAAAGTAGCGAATAAAACGTTTTCTAACGATAGAAGTGCGAAGGTTAGGTTAGTTTGAGCTACGTAGCGTCGTGAAACCACCAAAAACGATGTCATCTAACGAGATAGTGTTGTTTTATTGCGAGTACGAAACTGCGATAGGTGAAATATTGTGAAAGCACACAAAAAGGCATGAACTAGCCAGATACTGCGTGTTGTACCGTTACAAGTGCGAAACTGCTCTAATGTGATATTCTCGTTAAAGCGCATGCAAGCATCGTGAAACCTTGAAGAACAATGTCATTTAGCGAGATACAGCGTTCTGTACTGCAATAAGTTGGTGAAAAACTGTGAGGTTATGCAAATATCGTAATTATGAACGAAACAGTGTAATAGAGCGTTTTTAGATACAAGTGCGAATGTTAGGTTAGGTTAAAATATGATCCGTCGTAAAAACGCATTAAGCAATGTCACTTAGTGAGATGCAGTGTTTCTCACCATTACAAGTCGGGAACTGCGATATCTAATGTGAAAGCGCTTGCAACCGTCGTTAGGTTAGGTTAGGTTAGGTTTGGTTAGGTTAGGTTAGGTTAGGTTAGGTTGGGTTGAGTTGGGTTAGGTTAGGTTAGGTTAGGTTAGGTTGATTAGGTTAGGTTAGGTTAGGTTACGTTAGGTTACGTTAGGTTAGGTTACGTTAGGTTAGGTTAGGTTAGGTAAGGATAATTTGGTTAGGTTAGGTAAGGTTAGGTTAGGTTCGGTTAGGTTGGGTTGGGTTTTGTTGGGTTGGGTTGGGTTAGGTTACGTTAGGTTAGGTTAGGTTAGGTTAGGTTACGTTAGGTTATGTTAGGTTAGGTTAGGTTACGTTAGGTTATGTTAGGTTAGGTTAGGTTACGTTAGGTTAGGTTAGGTCAGGTAAGGTTAGGTTACGTAAGAATAGGTTAGGTTAGGTTAGGTTACGTTAGGTTAGGTTAGGTTAGGTTAGGTTTGGTTAGGTTAGGTTAGGTTAGCTTAGGTTAGGTTAGGTTGGGTTGGGTTGGGTTAGGTTGGGTTAGGTTAGGTTAGGTTAGGTTGGCTTAGGTTAGTTTAGGTTAAGTTAGGTTAGGTTAGGTTGGGTTGGGTTGGGTTGGGTTAGGTTAGGTTAGGTTAGGTTAGGTTAGGTTACGTTAGGTTAAGGTATGAACCGTCGTAAAACCGCATTAAACAATGTCACTTAGTGACATGCAGTGTTTTTCACCTTTACAAGTTGGGAACTGCGATATCTAATGTGAAAGCGCTTGAAACCGTCGTAATGTTGTAGAAAGCAATGCAAACTAGCGAGTAAAACGTTTTCTAACGATAGAAGTGCGAAGGTAATGTTAGGTTGAGTTATGTTAGTTTAAGCTAGGTAGCGTCGTGAAACCACCAAAAACGACGTAATCTAACGAGATAGTGTTGTTTTATTGCGAGTACGAAACTGCGATAGGTAAAATGTTGTGAAAGCACACAAAACGGCATGAACAAGCCAAATACTGCGTGTTGTACCGTTACAAGTGCGAAACTGCTATGTTGTGATATTATCGTTAAAGCGCATGCAAGCATCGTGAAACCTTAAAGAATGATGTCATTTAGCGAGAGACAGCGTTCTGTACTGCAATAAGTTGGTGAAAAACTGTGAGGTTATGCAAATATCGTAATTGTGAACGAAACAGTGTAATAGAGCGTTTTTCAATACAAGTGCGAATGTTAGGTTAGGTTAAGATATGAACCGTCGTAAAACTGCATTAAACAATGTCACTTAGTGAGATGCAGTGTTTTTCACCATTACAAGTCGGGAACTGCGATATCTAATGTGAAAGCGCTTGCAAACGTCGTTAGGTTAGGTTAGGTTAGGTTAGGTTACGTTACGTTAAGTTAGGTTATGTTCGGTAAGGTTTGGTTAGGTTAGGTTAGGTTAGTTTGGGTTAGGTAAGGTTAGGTTAGGTTAAATTAGGTTAGGTTAGGTTAGGTTAGGTTAAGATATGTACCGCGCTAAAAACGCATTAAACAATGTCACTTAGTGAGATGCTGTGTTTTTCACCATTACAAGTCGGGAACTGCGATATCTAATGTGAAAGCGCATGAAACCGTCTTAATCTTGTATAAAACATTGTAAAGTAGCGAATAAAACGTTTTCTAACGATAGAAGTGCGAAGGTTAGGTTAGTTTGAGCTACGTAGCGTCGTGAAACCACCAAAAACGATGTCATCTAACGAGATAGTGTTGTTTTATTGCGAGTACGAAACTGCGATAGGTGAAATATTGTGAAAGCACACAAAATGGCATGAACTAGCCAGATACTGCGTCTTGTGCCGTTACAAGTGCGAAACTGCTTTATTGTGATATTCTCGTTAAAGCGCATGCAAGTATCGTGAAACCTTAAAGAACGATGTCATTTAGCGAGATACAGCGTTCTGTACTGTAATAAGTTGGTGAGAAACTGTGAGGTCAAGCAAATATCGTAATTGTGAACGAAACAGTGTAATTGAGCGTATTTAGATACAAGTGCGAATGTTAGGTTAGGTTGAGATATCAACCGTCGTAAAACCGCATTAAACAATGTCACTTAGTGAGATGTAGTGTTTTTCAACATTACAAGTCGGGAACTACGATGTCTAATGTGAAAGCGCATGAAAACGTCGTAATCTTGAAAAAAACATTGTAAAGTTGCGAGTAAAACGTTTTCTAACGATAGAAGTGCGAAGGTTAGGTTAGGTTAGGTTAGTTTGGGCTAGGTAGCGTCGTGAAACCACCAAAAACGACGTCATCTAACGAGATAGTGTTGTTTTATTGCGACTACGAAACTGCGATAGGTGAAATATTGTGAAAGCACACAAAAAGGCATGAACAAGCCAGATACTGCGTGTTGTACCGTTACAAGTGCGAAACTGCTCTAATGTGATATTCTCGTTAAAGCGCATGCAAGCATCGTGAAACCTTGAAGAACAATGTCATTTAGCGAGATACAGCGTTCTGTGCTGCAATAAGTTGGTGAAAAACTGTGAGGTTATGCAAATATCGTAATTATGAACGAAACAGTGTAATAGAGCGTTTTTAGATACAAGTGCGAATGTTAGGTTAGGTTAAAATATGATCCGTCGTAAAAACGCATTAAGCAATGTCACTTAGTGAGATGCAGTGTTTCTCACCATTACAAGTCGGGAACTG